>NW_016908752.1:37248-43429 GCF_001483705.2 Eufriesea mexicana | reverse complement strand
ATAATAATAATAATAATAATAATAATAATAATAATAATAATGATAATAATAAGGGATGGAAGAATATAATAATAATAATTATTATTATTTCCTGTATTTTGCATACACTGCGCAATTATTTTATTCCCGATGAGTATATAATGTCTTAAACAATGTTTCGCATATTACACATTTATGCAGTTTCTCGCAGTTTCTATACACGCTGCCCTTTTCCATTGTACTCCAGTTCTGCAACTATGACAGAACTAAACGAAAAGTAGTTACCAAGAGCAATAGTTTTATTTCCCCATAGGAATCGTCGTCACACGTTTATTCCACTTTCCACCACTTTCCGTTCATGCGAATTTTTAATATTTCAAACCGCCGTACTTTCTTATACGACAATCGTACGATTCTCATTTCCAAGTTGCGTTGAATCAATTACGGCTATATCCATAGCCCCGAACTTTTCACCTTAATCTATCATCGACGGAAAGACGAAAGATCGAGGAAATTTTTCAAACCGACCAAAGAAATACGATAACGTTTAACCACAAGGGAGCAACAAGGTGCACCTGCTTCGGAAGCAACAGACGTTACACGCAACGCGTACTATAGCACGTATCTTCTCTGCTTGGTTATGTTCCACTTCGTTTCGTCCCGTTCCGTCTCGTTCCGTTCCGTTCCGTTTCTAACGAACGAACACAAAGAGCAGAGGCTCTTCGCAGCGCGACGATCGAGCGAGATTACAAGTTCTTAAGAATTGTTATTAAATCAAACTTTCACTGTAGCAATTATGGTATCGTATTAAACCGATTCTATCGCTTTTTGCGATAAAGTAGCTACGTGTATAGACGTTATACGTGTAAGAAATACGTGTATTTTATTAATCGTAACATTGAGGTTAGAAGTGAGTCAAAACGGTTTGGGAGAAATGTTACGATACAACTGAGGACTTTTCAACGTGACCATATGTTTCCGCGCATTTACTGAAGTACCCTGATAAGAAAAGTGAATGACGTAAGTATTTGTTATCGGAGAACTACACACATCTAAGCGAGCAAGGGTTTCTTCTCAAAATGTGCTACGTTTATTTTCCAATTTAAATATTCTACTCTCGCATTAGCGGCATCTGTGCAAACTCGAAATTTATTTTTACACGATATTCTTTCGAAATAAACTTCCAAATATCGCGTACGAAAGAATTTTTATGTAACAAAATATTTCGACAATGAAAAATCAATTTTTACTAGATCATTAAAATAATAAAAATATTGAATACAGTTTACTAAAATATTTCTTTCTTTTATATTATTACTGATGTAGAATATAAAATACTTCTTTATAGGACGAAATTGTAATTAGAATGAAATAAATATTGTGAATTCTTGAGACAACTTTTCAAAATATTTACAATACCGTATCCATTAATTCAAGAATTAATGTACAAGACACCTATAATAATTATTGCAGTCGGAATCAACGCGAATTTATTTATCTCATTGTCGATTAATCAAGAGGACACGGTGAACTCAGTTTTCATAACACGATTACTTACAATTTTCAACTCTACAGTTTCTCGTAATTATCAAGATGTGCGAGCACTGGAAACACGCGTGTCAGGAAACAGCTGATTTTTCGAGAAAGCAGCAGCTGTAGTCACATAGGCATGTTTGCCGAGCAAAATCAACTATGTTTTCGTTGCAGGGTCGGGGCCATAATTTTCCGTTATTATACACAAAAAGAAAGGCAATACATTTGTCGAAATGGATTTTCAGATGAACAGTTGAAGGGAGGACTCGTGGATACGCGGCCGATACCGTGGTCTATTCTTTCGGCTAGTAACTAGACCCTAGTTCCTTGATCCGCGATATTCCAGCCATTGGTCGAGTTGTTCGACGTCGATCGGGACACGTCTGTCTGGCAGCGAGCAATCGTGTCGGCGTGTGCCACACCGGAAAACAGCTGACTTGTACTTTTTCGTTAGAGGAGCAGCTGGCCTCCCAGCCCTTCGTGGAGCACAATTTCGTATTGAACACGCGACGAAAATTGTCGAAAAATTTATATCGTATTAGCGACAAATGAGTGCAAGAATTATTATTATTAATTAGTGGAAAATATTTTCAAAATTATTAATACTTCTTCCCTCTAAATAGCAATAATAAAAATTCGTGGAGCACAATTTCGTATTGAACACGCGACGAAAATTGTCGAAAAATTTATATCGTATTAGCGACAAATGAGTGCAAGAATTATTATTATTAATTAGTGGAAAATATTTTCAAAATTATTAATACTTCTTCCCTCTAAATAGCAATAATAAAAATTCGTGGAGCACAATTTCGTATTAAACACGCGACGAAAATTGTCGAAAAATTTATATCGCATTAGCGACAAATGAGTGCAAGAATTATTATTGTTATTAATTAGTAGAAAATATTTTGAAAATTATTAATACTTGTTCCCTCTAAATAGCAATAATAAAAATTCGTGGAACACAATTTCGTATTGAACACGCGATAAAAATTGTCGAAAAATTTATATCGTATTAGCGACAAATGAGTGCAAGAATTATTATTGTTATTAATTAGTGGAAAATATTTTCAAAATTATTAATACGTGTACTTCCATACTTGTAACAATAAACCTTCGTGGATCATAATTTCGTATTGGACACGCGACAAAGTTGTTGAAAAATTTATATCGTATCAGCGTGAAACAAGTTCAAGAATTATTATTACTATAATTACTTAGTGAAAAAATATTACTGTGAAAAAATTTTCAAGATTATTAGTACGTTCTTTTATATCTGTATTGATAAAGATTTGTAGACCAGAATTTCGTACCTTAAAAAATGGTCTAATTTAAATGAAACATTATGGATTTGTATAATAGTACGATATTATTGTATAACAGGAATTTAAGGTATGAAATCCTGTTACAAAGGTCGTTAATCAAATGTAACCTCGGGAATAGAGATACGAAATAACCATTTTGAATAAAAATTCATCAATTATCGATATGTCGAAAGAAAATATTTTAGAAAATATTTACGAAGAATTTTCACTCGTCTTCGAATTAGCATTTTGCTAATGGTTTCATTCATTAAATTCAAGTTACAGGAGCTGAAGGAACACTCGAATTGGACCTTTCTTGTAAAAGTATGAAATTGTAATTTTGGAACTTTTATTATTATACTAAAGAGAAATACACTATTAATTTGAAGAAAAGATTGCATTTTCTACGTCACTAAACAAGAAATTGTTCATTTCGATCATTTTATCATTATTCGACACTTCTTTTAACCATTTTTGTCACGTATTCAGTTTTGCTCATCAGTGTATGCCGAAAATCGTGTATTTCACGAGCTGTTTGTGTTTGAAAATATTCTATGAATTATCATATATGGAATGTTCATTTGAAATCTTACGATTGAAATATTTTGAAAATAGAGCATTTTCAAGGAAAATGTCGAATAGAGATATTTCACAGAAAAATAATTTCACCTTTTTAGGTGACATTTAACCAGACAAAGAATTATATTTAGAATGTTTTGCATAATCTTCATAACATGTTTTCAAAATTTTCTCATTTGGTGCCGAGCAATACGATCTGTTACTTCACAGATCCCCTTTGAATGTTTATGTATCAATTATTTTCTTTTTTACCTGATTTATGCTATAAAGATTGTGAAAAGCTAGAAGCAAGTGCGATTATGTAGTTTAGTCGTATAAGAAAATGAAATTCTTATGCAAATGACAGTTTTGTTTGTACTATTTAATTTTCCATTCTTCGCTTTTGGAATTATGAAGCGGAAAAAATTTTTATTCGAGTAATTATATTTTTAAAACGAGGTTTGATAAAAATGTCTTTTCTTCACAAATATCTCTTCCTTTTTTCGTGAAACAAGAATCGGCAAATAAAAATAGAGGTTCCTATTTGGGGGAAGAAAGTTGTTCTTCAAATAACTTTGGAAACGTCCAATAAATAAGAAATAAATAACAGAATTGTACTTATGATTTGAAATCAAGGAACTTTGGCGGTAAAGATTTTTCCTGAAAACACGTTATTTTAAAAATACTTAGGCCATCAATTTTAAAGCGAATATCCTGCACACGATCATGTTTGTACGTAATCTGCATTCTTATTTTAAGTAAGAATTAATTTTTATTCCAAAAATGAAAGAAGGTATTTTATTCTTTTTATGAAATAATAGTAAGTGAATGCTTAATGTTTAATTGTTCATGGAAAAAGAATATTAGATGTAAAATGCAACTAAATGCCGAACTTGGTATATCCGATACTATAGTGAACATATGGTGAGTCACATAAGTATTCGTATTTTTTTAACTGCTGACTTTACACGACTTACGACATAAATTTCAAAGTCGATAAAAAAATATTTCGACTGAGCGAAATTTAGAAACTTTTTAAAATTCGATTTCACAACTCCGTTCTAAAAAGCCACAAAAATACAAATTTCACGATACAATGATTTACCATTAACCCAAGTTGTACAATAATTTGCGAAATACCCTTTTATTTAAATTTCGTGTAAATAGTATTAAGGAACTCTATTGAAAAATCACAATTTATTGCAACGAAAATCGATAAAAAAATATTTCGATTGAGTGAAACTTAGAAACTTTTTAAAATTCGATTTCAAAACTCCGTTGTAAAAGGCCACAAAAATATAAATTTGACGATACAATGATTTACCATTAACCCAAGTTGCACAATAATTTGCGAAATACCCTTTTATCTAAATTTCGTGTAAATAGTATTAAGGAACTTTATTGAAAAATCACAATTTATTGCAACGAAAATCGATAAAAAAATATTTCGATTGAGTGGAACTTAGAAACTTTTTAAAATTCGATTTCAAAACTCCGTTGTAAAAGGCCACAAAAATATAAATTTGACGATACAATGATTTACCATTAACCCAAGTTGTACAATAATTTGCGAAATACCCTTTTATCTAAATTTCGTGTAAAAGACATTAAGAAACTCTATTGAAAAATTACAATTTATTGTAACGAAGATAAGAATTACGAATTCTTATTAAATGAAAATAGAATTTTCATTTATAATTAATATTTCATTTAGAATTAAATGAAATATTCTATGAAAATTAAATAATCACGAAATTAATACCAGGAAAATATTCACATACGCAGAAACATTTCGTATAAAAATTAAAATACACCTACTGGCAAAAGTTAAGAAACAAAATAACGATATGCTTCACCTTCTAATGTACCAATAAATTGAAATTAAAAATCGACTTTTTACAAGATATTCGAAAGCAGTTAATCTTTCATTTACAAACACAATGTTATTACACGTAGAGAAGCTAAATAAATTTGAAACACACAAATAGAAATCACAATATAACGAATATTATATACCTAATATACAATATAAATAATAATAAATTCTATTACTTTGTTCCTAAACTGTTATCGCTAAATGTATTTTCAAATCTAAAATATCTTGCAATCTACAGATTCTTGCAGACTAAAGATTTCGAAATTTGTATCGCAAGAGCAATCGTTCAAAATTTGCAAAAATTCGAATATTTCTGTGACCCGTTCTGGGTACGATAGGGTACCGTTAAATGAATCTGTAAAAATATTTCAGCAGAAACTTGGAATTTCCAAGCATACAACATCAAGCGCAGTAACGAGGGTGCTCGCGCCGTTATAAGCCTCCCATCTAATTTTAACGTCCGGGTTACATATTATTCCCATAGCGAGAAGTTCAGGACGTTGCGTGCATGGAAAGGAAAGAAAGAAGCAAGAGAAGTGCTATTCAGCTGACCGATAATTACTTCCAAGTTTTATTTTGATCGTTACTCCCCTACGTGCCACCCTTTCTCTTATTCCACTTTAGATCTACGGTGGACGAAATTCGCATAGAAACCCTGCTCCATTTCAACGAAAGACACCGAGTACTTTGTTGAAAAATTGAAAAATAAATTCAAAAAATAATCGGTTAATATTGCAAACGGAAAAAGTCAATTTATTTCTATATAAGCGAAATATAATGATTCTAAATAAAAATATGTAGCGAGATTTGTATGGTGACATGCGTGGATAGAAATGGAAACCAATTTCTTGTACGTCTTTTAACAGTTAACAAATTAATATATTTATATAATAATATTTAAATATTGACATCAATTCGCGATACAATATTT
>NW_016908752.1:0-37227 GCF_001483705.2 Eufriesea mexicana | reverse complement strand
ACACTCACAGTAATAGGCATGGGGTCCCATGGGTCTCGAGGAAAAATAAATTACACAGCTTCGTCTTTCGAATGTTCTGTAACCATTACAAATCTATAACATTCTATAGAATATTCTATATTATGGATCTATATTATAGAATATAAAATATTATATATGTACTTGAGTTGATCAGTCATGTAATTAATACCACGGTTTCTACAGTAATCGCGTGGATAGAAATGGAAACCAATTCTTTGTACGTTTTTTAACAGTTAACAAATTAATATATTTATATAATAATATTTAAATATTGACATCAATTCGCGATATAATATTTTAAACAAAAAGATTCACGCTATCTAGAAAATTCTTCTCTATCTCTCGCTCTCTCCCACTCTTATTAACACATGTTTACTATTTGACGACTCTCGCGTAACTGTTCCATTCTGGCACATTCTTCTAAACATTTTTTAACAACATTCACACTAGATTCCACTCTCACATATTATATTTGTATCATCTGAAATGACTTTCATTTATTCTACCTTAATAACATTCACACATATAAAACCACACTCACACTCTCGTAAAACCAATACTCATTCATGTGACAAAAGTGGGCTAATAGCAAGGCTAATGGTGGAAGTAACAAATATCAATATTGTAATTGCTATGTTTTTTTATAGCACTTTAGTCAAGAGCCCATATACAAATTTCGCTACTCATTTCTATTTTTAATCACAATATTTCGATTTTAAAAGATACAATGGTTTCGTGAGCACTTTCATATGCGTGAGTGTGAGTGTGTTGGATGAACGAAAGTCTTTTGTCTACAGTTATAAAATCTATGGTATAAATGCGATATGCGAGAGTCCCGTCTAGTGTAAATAATGTTTCGAAGAATGTTGTAGTCAGAGTTAGAACCGTTATATAAATGGAGACAGAGAATGAGAGGCTGAGAAGAGAGTGTGAAAAGGGAGAACTGATTTATCAATTCGATATAATATTTCGTGTTTATTGCGTTATTATCTTTCGTGCAAATATACTTTGTGTTTTTCGTTACAAGATAAAGACATTATTGTCCCATATTGTTGTCCTCAAGCCACAGTTTTCTCTTTTCGTTTGTCATACTACTTTCTGATTCTTTGCCATTTCTTCGTATTTTCAATTTATTTTTAAATTTATTTACGATTTACTCGGTGTTTTTCATTAGGAAAAGGTAGTGTTCCCATACGAATTTAGTCCACTGTATTTAAAAACTTATTTCTATATAATATGGTACAATCGATATAATCGATATAATCGAGTCTTTTTCATTTCATCTTTGGAAAGCGTATATATCTAAGATCGCACTATTAAATTTTGAAAGACGAATTTCAAATACTGTGGATTGCGGTGATTATCGATAAGAAATTTGTCATCGACCCATTTACTTCATCATTCCATCGCTTTATTTAAAATAAAATTTAAATATCTATTAATTTATTTTTAATTTTGAAATTTAATAGTTTTTATACTAACTTAAAATTTTTAAAAATAGTATTAAGAAATTTTAATCTTTATTAATAACTTTACAATTTATTTCTTTTATTTCCTATGCACCTTCTAGACCAATAGCGTTAGACCAATATAATTCTGAGGAGTTTGCAGGTTACAGATAAAAAATTTATAGGTAAAAATGTGTCAGCAAACAAGAAAATAGTTATTTGTTTATGTCTAGAAGGTTAGGTCTTATGTTTATTTTTTCCTCGGTGCATTTACAAAAATTGAAGAAATACGAAAAATTTCTGTTGCGTTTAATTGAAAGTACGCAACTTCATTAATAATTATTTAATAAGATGATTAATTCTCAGAAACAAAACAGAACAGAAAAGATATCCGATTATGTAATATATATATATGTACATATATATTATGAACTAAAGCCTGGTACACAATTATTTTTGAAAATTCTATTTTATCGCATTAGTAAAATTCATTTTCAGCTTTGATCTGCGAGTTTCGCGTTTGCCATCGGTGTTCTAGGCAACTAAGAAATAGAGCGACTTTTTACGCTCCTAACCAGAAATTTGAATGGAGCACTCCTATATGAATCGCATTTCTACATTTTGAATATATCGCAGGTGAAAAGAAAGTCGCAGCAAGTGTTTCGAATAGTTGCCGAATATCTAATAAACATATACCTATTATTACCACATATAAACAATTCACATATCAAAGCGATTAACTCAATTTTGTGAATTTTGAAAAAATTTTACACCAAAGTATCTAATTTATGCTAAATTTTCTGTATTTTAAATAAATTATTCTTTAATTTTTAGACTTAATAGACTTGGCAAATTTAAAAGGAATTTTCCTGTTGAATTTTATTATATAATAATAGTAAATCATGGTAATAATAATTCAATAACAGCGATCGTTATTAAAACTGAAATAAATAACCAAAAAATTTATGTAGTATAACATGGAAGAATATCGAAATGATATTATTTTGTTAATTATATATTTCGAACGTGTTGTTAATGCACGTACCTATATGAGGTGTTTACGTAGTAAAGTTGAGTCTATGTAAAGTATACAGGTTATGGGTACACGAAAACACAAATATTTAACTCAATGATGTCTTATGTTTTTATCTGTTATGAAAGGGACAAACAGAATATTTTGTCTCTATTTCTTTACAATCTGTGGAATGTGAAACTATGATATATATGTATGGAGTATTTTCAACCAGGTAAATATACCTACTCGACATACGTTTAGTAATTAAACACGCAAATAATCTTGCTTTCGTCAGTTGGAAAATATTTCATTATTTAGCAACAAGATGATATCCTTATGAGAAATAATCGATAAAAATACCTCTTTTCGTCAGTTCGAAAATATCTCATTTTCTAACAACAAGATGCTATTCTTCTGAAAAATAAAAGTCGACACGAGTACCAGTTTCTCGTCATTCAAAAAATATTTTTCGTTTTAATAACAAGATGTTATCTTTTTGGGAAACAAAAACCGATGAAACTTTCTTTTTCTATTGGTTTAAAAAGATAATATTTTTCAGTAACAAGATGATATTATTTTTAGAAAAAAAATAGACGAAACTATTTCTTTTTATCAGCTAGAAAATATTGCATTTTTCAGCATCCACGCGTTACTTTGAAACCCAAAATTCGGTAAAAGCAAAACTAAGTGTATACGACAAAAAAGAATAATAATCTCGGTTTTAAGGAAAAACGCTGCATGTTACGACACACTTTATTTTCGACACGCTTTTGAGATATACTGTTTAAAATTGTGAATATTTTAATAGATAATATATAATAATATAATATATAATATATAAATATATAAATAAAGAATATTATTTCTTATAAAGAAAAAATAAAAACCTGAATATTATTTCTGAATCTCATTTCTTCCTAACGTTTGATAAAATCACATAATCTTTTTGATAATATAAAATTTCTTTTTATTCACTTTTTTCTGACAAGTATGCAAATCATGTTTTGCAATTCAAGTAACGAGTGAGTCAAAATACTTAAAAATTTTGACATACGTATTTCTGTTTAAGACTAGAGATATAAAAATAATATTCTTGGTTATGTTTCCTATAATGAATTCACAAATCGATGAAATAATCGTATTATGTAATTTTTCGTCATTTGACAAAGCTCATAAGATTATACGAAGTCCTTCTACATTAAGGAAAATAGATGTGAATTTCCCTGTCTTCTAACAGAATGAAATATTTTATTATATATTAACATACCTAATTAATCGTTTCGAGAATTTTTATTAAAAATTTCACGTTCAATGTTATCTCTTTAATCGCTTAACTTCGCAATTTTTCTACCAATGTCTTTATATATAATCAATTTTTGAATATTTTTCCTTACATTATTTTTTTAAAGTTTCTCTTCCATTTTCTTTATCCACGAATTATTTGTATATAATTTCGTGATAAGTTTAGTATTAAAGAATAAGATTTAGTCGTTAATTATGGAATATTTACATAGAATTAGAAATAATTATGTATCTATATAAAGGAAGATTTTATTATTATTCTTATACTCATTTTTTAATGAAAAATCGAAAAAAGTATTGTTATAAGAAGATCTATATAGATTACAACTTAGATAGATATTTTTAATGGAATGTCCACCAGTATTCGTTATTTTAAAATGAAAATTAAAGAAAATGAATAATTATGACTTAAACAATAAATTAAATAATTTATAAGGTACTTTTAGAATATTTTTAATTAAAGGTAATATAAACGGATTAATTATTTCTATTATGCCAAAAAATGAAATATTGCTCAAAGGAAAGTATTTTAAGAAGATCTAAAATTTATGGTGTCCTTATTTTGTACAGAAGCTAATTTTCTTCATAGAGTTTGATATTAAAATTATTGGATATTATATAGATATAAAACTCTGGAACTATTGATTTACGATGTAATTATTATTTATGAGACTCTGGATAGAAAAAATAATATAAAACGAATATTAATAAGAAAGTTTGTCACGTTACGTTTGTAGGATTAATTTAAATATCATATTCTATAATATTTAATCATTTGAAAATTGTTCGTTGTATTAAAGAAGTATAATACCTTGCAAATTTCTTAGAATATTTCATCGTTAACGTTTAATTAGGTACGCCTATGAAAAAAAAAAGGAAATATAAATAATTCAATTCACTGACCTCATCAATCTCGAGGAGAAATTCCAAGTGAAACTTGGAATTCTACAAATTGGATTATACGAAAGATAATAAATTTTGCAATGTTTAAGTTCCTTTCTATTTACCACATCTCTTTTTATCTTGATAAAATTTCAATATTATTACGACCATATATTTCTCGCTAAATAATGCAAAATATATGTATGCTTTGCAGTATGATACACCTAATATGTCATTGCACGTACAAAGGGTTAAAAGCTCAAATTATTTCCCCATGCTACTCAAATTAGAATAAAATTAGGAAAAAAGGGTTTATATAATTTCAAAACGTGCATTCGGTTATGATAAAAGAATATTTTCCCAAAGTCACATAATATTGTTTAAAAGTAACAAAAATTACTGTGTTATTAAAATAACTTTCAAATGAGCTTGAATAATAAAATAACTCACAATACATGCAATGAATATGAACAAATATATTAACCCTTTGCACTCGAGAGGTGACTCTCAGTCACCGTTTGCTTCGATGCTGTAACTCAAATAACGAATGATGATAATTATATTAACAACTAAGCGCGAAATATCGAAATAAAATAATTCTATTCGTTCATTTCTCACACAAATGCACGATTTTCTTTTTTTATTTTGGCATAAAGAGTATCAGCGAGCTTATGAAAATCTAAGAAAAGCTTCGAATTGCTGTTTACGACGAAAAAGTCTTCGAGTCCAAAGGATTAGGAAAGGTATCGAATAATGGTAAGATGATTAAAATCAACAGTACCAATTGCACGTTTAACGTGGTAGGAAATGCAATTGGTTGTTCAAATTATTATCCCTGTGCATTGGAAAATTTCCTCGTTACGAAGATATAACAATTCGAAGCTTTTCTTATATTTTTCTTATCTCGGTGATACCATTTATGTTAAAATAAAAAGAGAAAATCACGTGTATTTCATTTCAATATTTCACGTGGAGTTATTTCTAATCTAGTAATATCTCATACTCGTTACTCAGACTTCCAGGTATTGAAACAAACGGTGACTGACAACGAGAGTTACCTCTCGAGTGCAAAGGGTTAACATATATCTTAACATATCTTAACATGTACAACGAAAATCCTAACATATAGAAATATTAATTATACATCACAGAGGTGGTCTAACCTTACTTCGACTATTAAAGATAATCGAGAACTCTATTTGCTACTAGAACAGTATGTGTTCTGAGGGTGGGGCTATGAGTGGCGATTCTGTATCCTAAAATAGATCGAAAATGTAAAATAGTTTTTCGTTACACGAGATTTCCTTTTCGAGAAAGTCGGGTTTAGAAGATTTCACTAAAAGTTAGTCGAATGGACATTTCTGAAGCAGGTTTCCTCCACAGCTTTCCCTGAGAGCCAAGGAGCCACATTAAATACTTAACCTTCAATTAGTGACGTACTTCTTTGTATAGTATATGTAGCATACTCACAATACATATACACGTGAATTTCGTCATATTAATTATACTATAATAATTTGTAAACAAAATGTATATTTTTATTACCAATTGCAAATTTGTTTTACTTTTTTTTTCATTTTAGTATAAATACTAAATGAAATATTACTAAATACAAATAGTTTGTCATGCATCACTAAAATATGGTTTCAATTTTAATCATGTCACCAGTTGGAGGTTAAGCATGTGGTAATGGTTATATAGATTTTTAAGTATATATGTATTGGAATGAGTGAAACAAGTATGCATGGGATGGAAATATCTAACGAATTCAGGTTATTATGGTAAATGAGTATGCGTGTAATGATTGAGGTGTGTGTGAATTGCGTATGTAATGTAATGTATGAAAGAAGAAAGAAAAAAGAGAGTGATTTGGCATATGTCAGTTGGAATTGAGTATTAATAGAGAGAAGACGTGTGAGCATGTGATAGTGATAAAATAATTATATTTCAACCCAATATTTCTGTTTGATAATCTTTGTAATTAAATAAATAATTGTTCTCATTGTTATTAAATTTCATCCATCACTAATAAAGCACTTCCGTTATATTAACTATATAGAAATGTACGTGTGTACATTATAATATTAAATATAATTAATATATATTAATATATGCATTAGGTATACATTATACACTACATACCTATATCAATTATTTAAATGTATATATTAATTATAATTATACAAGGTATCTCGAGTGACTGTTGTAACGATTTTTCATTTAATCGTAATATAAAAAATGTCAACAAAATTTTCTGTCGATATAAAGTCAAAAACATGTTCATCATTTTAAATGGTATTACGTATTTTTTAATTCGCATCATTATAGTTAATATCCATATGAGTTCAGTAACTTTATATGTCATGACCCCCAGTTATAATATATATTATATGTAAATTTATTATACACGATATTATATTAATATAACTTTTACGTGGAATTTAAATAATGCTGTAAGATTACGAAAACTTACATAAATTATATACATTTTTATAACTCAAGTATACTTTTTGTTATGTTTAATGTTTTTATGTTTTAATTAGTCATCTCGTTATTCGTTCGTTCTTTTGTTAAACAGTTTACAGTTTATAGTTTATATGATATTGTATATTATATATTCTATATTTTACATTATACATTATACATTATGCATATATTATATATACACATTCTTTGTTTTCTACTTATGTCTTCATATTTTTATCGTATACAAGAGGATTAATACCCATAAATAAAATAAAATAAAATAACACGAATTCATGGAAACAGGAATTTTGTACTACAGGTAGCCCTCCTACAACACGGTTTCATTATAACACGATTCATAAATTGCGGGAACCCTCCTACAACACGGTATCCTATAACACGGTTTCCCTCTAAGACGATAAGAAAATTGCAAAATCCTTTGTACAGCACTGTACTTCTACATGCGCAGTGACGACGAAGAAATTTATTAAATTAAAGTTGCGTTAAATTAAAATAATATTTTTGTTTTTTTTGTTTCGTGTTGTACATACATTAATATTTTTAATAAAAATTAAGTTGTTCATGTAGAATTAAAAACAAATTTGTTTTTAGTAAATTTTCGGAACGTAACCCCCCTTTTTGTACTGCGTTTGGGTCTCATGCAACACGGTTTCGCACAACACGGCATTTTCTGGGAACCTATTTACCGTGTTATAGGAGGGCTACCTGTACTTTGTTTTGCATAATTAATTTACACAACCTCCTTTTTCATCGTTGCAATCCATCCACGGTATAAACGAAAATCTTTAAAGCGAAGTTGACACTGCCGCTTTCGTTTACAACCTCCGCGTATCATACCTGGCCGATTTTACGATGGCACTTTAAACCTAGGTAAATTTCAGAGTACTGATCCCGATTACGAAGAAACGAAATTTTTCAGGTAATCGATACAACGAACCGTTATGATTTTACCAGCGAATGCGGTCGGGCAGAAAATCGGCTCGTTAAATTCTTACGGCGATTAAACGCATCCTTTCGCGTGATCCGTTAAACTTGCGTACATACCTACTGATAATAATCACAGGATCGATACAGTGCATTCAGCATACAATTAACCATGTAAGTACGTTTCTCCACCACCATACCGCTGCGAACCTCAGCATTCCATCGCGTGTGAAATTGCCACCATGTGTTATGAATAATCTAATTCATCCTAACTTCTCTATAGGAAGTGAAACAAAAATTAACTGACTCGTCGGACAAATGAAATTTGTACAAATTCCGAAAACTCGTATGATTTTGCAGCGACGAAATGCATAATTCTCGGAATTAATTCGTAGTGCAAACAATTAATTTTAATAGTCTTTTCAATATTGAAAACACTATTTTTATTTTTTGATTTCTGAATCTCTTAGAGGTGACAAATTTTATAATTCATAAATATGAAAAATTACTGCAATCTTTTTAATCGAGTTAATTTTTCCAAAATTATTTTATTCCATACGCATAAATACTGGCTAAATTTTGTGTATATCAAATCGTTTTAAAAATCATAATTATGTTTTCAAATGTTGCATAAATAACATAAATATCGTGTATTTGGTACACCGTCAGTTTTCCGATGATAATAAGGAATATTAAAAAATTTTGTTTAAATAGATGACGAATTATCGTTTTAAAAAGTGCTTAATATTTTACAATCTTAATTATTACAGCGATAAAATAGTACTAGTAAATATACGTACAGGTAACCCTCTTATAACACGATAGATGGGTTCCTAGAAAATGTCGTGTTGTGTGAAACCGTGTTGTATGAGACCCAGAGCCAGTAAAAAAGGTTACGTTTCGAAAACTTATTAGAAAGAAATTTCTTTTTAATTCTACATAAACAACTTAATTTTTATTAAAAATATAAACGTATGTACGACACAAAGTAAAAGAAAAGCAAAAATATTATTTTCATTTAACGCAACTTTAATTTAATAAATTTCTTCGTCGTCACTGCTCATGTAGAAGTACAGTATTGCAAAAAGGTTTTTGCAAAGGATTTTGCTATTGCAACGGTTTTGCAAGGTGTTAGAGCGAAACCGTGTTATAGGATAACGTGTTGTAGGGGGGGTTCCGCAATTTATGAATCGTGTTATAGTATATCGTGTTGTAGGAGGGTTACCTGTACAACAAAACGAAAATTTTATTTGAATTTTATTTTCTTATCGTGTTAGAGCGAAACCGTGTTATAGGATGACGTGTTGTAGGGGGGTTCCGCAATTTATGAATCGTGTTATAGTGAAACCGTGTTATAGGATACCGTGTAGTAGGAGGGCCACCTGTACAACAAAACGAAAATTTTATTTGAATTTTATTTTATTCATCAATCCAGAAATTAGTTAATATTTTAGAATTTCGATTATCATTTCACCCATGAAATATAAATAACAAGTATACGTGGAGTAAACGAAAATTTTATACGAATTCATGAAAAATCATTGCAAATAGGATTACGTATTTTAAGTTCATCAAAAATCACGACAGTTGAAATAAAGCCAGAATACCACAGAACATCGACGAATGAACGAATGAACGAATGAATATTTTCTGCATGGAAGAAAAAAAATAAACGTGTATCGCTTTGTGTTGATAATCGATAATCGAGGTCTCGCCAGATAATTATCGCTCGAAGCCTTTGAATAGCGGTTTTGGAACGTACACATGTTCGCATTAATTGCGGGACTCCGTGTACCTATACTATAAATAACACGCACAACATACGCTAAAATGATAGCACAACTGATGATTTTCAGTGCTTTTCGGACATCTCCATATCGATATACGAGTCATTCATAAGCCAGAGAGATTAACTCCACTTTACAAATTTGTTTCAATTTTAGTACGAAATCATTTAATCGGGACTCGACAGTTTATATTTCAAATATTTTTATTTTCCGCACTTCATCGATTCGGCAAATAAATTCACGTGTATCCCGGTGAAAAAAGAAAAGTTAGTGTGATTGTAAATCGAATTTGATTTTACAAGAGGAGATTAGTACTGCATGATACCGTTGACGCAAATATATTTAAAAAATTTAATATTTTTAGAATATCGCGAATATAGGAAAAATCGATTAGTTTTGTTCATTTATCGCCTAATTTCTCTGAATAAACTCGGATTCAGTTTTGGAAAATATGTAGATCTTTTCGTTCTCGAATAGGGAAACCTTTTTCTCAATTTTTTCGCACCTGCGCGTGAAAAGGAAATGTAAATTGCGGTTAACCTTCTTTTACGTATTATTGCAGAAAATTTATATTATATTATATTTATGTAAAATTTGCATACGTCGAAGACAGGAAGCACTGGATATCACAGTGTACTATTATCTCGCAGTATAGTTTGCTAATAATAATTAGAAACTCGGGAAGAGGAAGCTTCGAAACCAATATTTCGACATTTACAAAATTTATTATAATTTACTGTATTTTTATTTTTATGTTCGCGTTATTTTTCACGATTCTCTTTTTCCATCGTTTTTCTATCGGACTCGAAATTATTTTTGATAAAAAGGTAATATAAAAGTAGACGAATAAAAAGACATAACGGATATAATAAAAATAATAAAAGGAAAACTAAAGTGTAAGAAATACGATTAATTTATGATAACGGATTAAATACGTTTAACATTCAATACTTTTTATTAACATATAAATATTAACATTTAATTAAAACAGAGTAGGCTTCAGCATACAAAAAATAATATCAGAGGAATACACAGAGGAAGTTATTAGGCTAGATGAAAGGACCATAAATAAATAAATAGTACAAATACATGAAAATCAATGGCAATAAAGAAAAACCAAAGAAATGTAGGACAAATGAAATAGTTATATTATACCATGCTAGATTAAGTCATATTACGTTATGTTATATTATATTATATTATACTGTATATGTAGGTGTATAGAGGTACAAGTGGGTATGCATGGGTATGTATGTATATATGAACGTTTGTACACACAGGGCACATGTGTATGTGTGAATATATATAGGTCTTCTACGAACGAGATGGACAGTAAAAGAGAGATACAAGATAGACTTAACGTAAAACCGAGTCCATTTCCTGGCAGTATAAGCTGAAATAAATAAATCTATCTATTAACATTTAATTAATCTTTAGTTACTTATTATTCAATTTATAATATTTCAAGTTAGTAGGAACTTGTAAGTAGGAACTATAGTAAACAAAAATAAAAATTTAGAAAGGAGAAGTTTTTCAAACCGAATCTTTAAAATTAAGAACATAAAATTCAAGAACATTCGCGAGAGAATAATATTATTTTTCGTAACAATCGTTACGATAATAAAACAATAATAAATTTTCAAGATCCTTTGGGAAAAAGGAAAATTACAAGAAAAATGTTAAGATGCAGTAAATTGAATAAATTCATCGTAACAAATGAAAATTCGTTTCATACTCAATTCCCAAGTCTTCTCCGCCATCGTTCGTTACTTATTCTTCAATCTGTAATACTCGAAGCTATCGTGCAAGTGAACATAAATTGCAGGCGTACGACGCTGAGAAAGCGAAGGTACCAGTACTGGCTACGACAAAGATGCCCGAAAAACGGACTTTGAAAACTCGAAAGAACCTGCTTTTCGAGAAGGACAGCTGCAGAGATGGAACCTCAAAAATGTGCAAACCTGGCATATCCGGTGCGCCAGTAAGAATACTAAAAGGGGATTCTTTTCTTCCTATGGCGTTTGAGGACGAAGGGACTCGGCGGTGGCTAGGAGTTGGCGTGCCTTGCTCTGCTCGCCAATGGTGAATCGTGTTGTGCGCGATCGGAGGATCGAAAAATAGCCATAAATTTAACGGCGTTGCTTCCTAAGGCGTTAGCAAGCGCGGCAATGGGGAAGAAATTCTCGAGAAACGACGCGATTCGCGTAATTAGCTGTAACGCAGCGTAACGCGACAGAACGTAGTAGAGCACGTTCTATGGAAATACAGGTAACTCTTCTACAACACGGCATCCTATAACACGGTTTCGCTATAACACGATTCATAAATTGCGGGAACCCTCCTATAACACGGCATCCTATAACACGCGTTGCAAGAAGATATGGTCCCCTTCAGTTGAAATAGAAAACGTGCATGAATCGTCAGAAAATGAAATTGGTGGCATATTAGAATTTGCTAAATCAATTAGAGGTGCAGGTTTTGTGGATATGGCTATTGAGGACGTTCAAGATTTATCAGTGGAGGAAGAAGTCGACGAAGCGGATTTAATGGAAATGGCATCTGAAGCTGTAAATCAAATCGATTCTGAGGACACTGGCACCGATGAAGATCGCGCAGTTAATAATTTAACATTAAAAAAATTACAAGAAGTCCTAAGCTTAGTTGAAAATCTCGAGTCATTTTTCTTGAATGCAAACCCCGAAAGAAGTCGAAAATTCAAAAGGGAGCTGCAAAACTGTTTAGCTCCATACCGAGAAATTTGCAATGACCTGTTAAGAACCAGCAAGCGAAGTGAAATTACAGATTTGTTTAAGAGGGAAGAAGATGCAAGAACTTTAAATGAAGAAAAAAGTTCTGAAAGCGAAGGCGATATCATTCCACCGAAAAAACGTTCTCGGTTGATTATATCGAGCAGTGACGACGAAGAAATTTATTCAATCAAAGTTGCGTTAAATTAAAATAATATTTTTGTTTCTTTTTGTTTTGTGTTGTACGTACATTTATATTTTTAATAAAAATTAAGTTGTTTATGTAGAATTAAAAAAAAATTTGTTTTTAATAAGTTTTCGGAACGTAACCCCCCTTTTTGTACTGGCTTTGGGTCTCATACAACACGGTATTTTCTAGGAACCTATCTACCGTGTTATAGGAGGGTTACCTGTAATAGGATACAGCATAATGGAAAGTTCGGTAATACTCGGCTCTTTCATCCTTCTACACGATTGTACAATTCGCAAATTGGCTTATGACTTTCTGCAGAACTGCACCGGGCTTTTGTTCCACAACGAATCTGAAGATTCGAATTATGGCAGGTCAGACAGGATTATGTAATACACAGTGGAACTAATAACTCGATTATACGAATTAAATGAAAAATTCATTGAGATAATCGGTCTAAAAAAAGCAATTTTTGAATTATGTCACAAATTAATCTATTAACTGCCAAATTTCTCTTTTCGAAATTTTTGACGGGATAAGTTATATACAGGGTGTCCCAACAAAATGTATACACACTTTGCGTGATTATAAAAACAGTATATATTTAGATAGATTACAGATTATGGTAGTAGCACTTTAAAATATATTGACGTTTTTCAAAGCCTAGTCTAAAATCAGCCATTATTTTAAATGGGTTATACCTAGAAAAGAAAAAATAAATTAGGAAGAATAAGGAATTAAAATGAGTATACGTTTCTTTTTGGGACACCCTGTATATGCACGAACAGATTGTACAACAGTATAATTATATTCAAATTATGTTTTGTTTTGAAGATATTTGATATTTTTGAAAAAGTCCCAAGATGGGTATTGTTATAAAATGATCGATAAAATTATTTTAATAAAAAACAAAACACTGAGTAAGTAACAAATCGTTACTATAACCTCTAAATTATATATTTATGTACGAAGTTTTATTATAATATAAAAACCAAACCAAAAATATAATGCTTCAAATATGACAATTCTGTTCCGTTCAACTTGCACACGAATTTTACATTTGTTCGCTTGTTGTATAGAAACGAGGCACGGAATACACACTCTTTGCTATATACAATATTGACTGATATATATAGAATAGAACTAAACTGTCAGGCGTACCAAATATATTTTTGGCATATATTTGTGGTGTACGTAAAATTCCAAAATCCCGAAATGGGGATCGTGGCAGCTAACGGGTTTAGTAGAAATGAAAAATTTTTCGATTTTTTCGAAAGAACGAATATATATTTAATAAAAGAAACGAAGGATGAAAAATAAATTTCGTGCTTTGAGGTAACTATCGATGGACTCGTATGAGTCTGTTATAGTTGTAAATAATAAAATAAAAGAAAAATAAAAAACTGGTTTTATCCTATTGAAATATTATATCATAATTTTCTTCTATTTCATCTGTATAGTACCTATTCTTTCCTGATGTATGCAATTGAGTATTAATAGAGAGAAGACGTGTGAGCATGTGACAGTGATAAAATAATTATTTTTCAACCCAATATTTCTGTTTGATAATCTTTGTAATGAAATAAATAATTCTTCTTATTGTTATTAAATTTCATCCATCACTGACATTATTTAATTTCGATATCTCGCACATTGTTACGTTATTTTAAATTTGATATATTAATTAATATCGAGCTTCGAAATTTTATTAAAATGGCGACTGGAAGGCGTTTCTCGAGTGCAAAGGGTTGACGAACCCATGAGCAATAAAAATAAGAAATTTTCAAAAAGATTCCTTTATAATTCCTTCCAAAACAGCATACAATGCACTTACCCTGTTTTCATCGGGTATACTCGTGGACTGTTAAAAATAAATATGCCGAAACAATTAAAAAATAATAATCCGAAAAAATGGTTTTCATCCCTTCGGTAGCCAATATAGTGTTACGTATATTTTAATTTGAACGATAAAATCAGCTTCAAAGAAACGAGGTGTAAATTCCACTTCATTACGAGAGGATTGTGTTTACATTTGATCTATTTATGCGGAATTATGTTTACCGATGGCAGTGAAAAGCGTTATTATCGTTGTACGGGAATTTAATTCCGTGCGAGCACTTTTCTAGAGTAAATAATTCGCCAGGAATAGCGAGGTGAACGATTGCAATTTCACTCGTCGGATAATCGCGCTGTACGCGTGGTTACGTAGGTACGTACGTGCGTTTATCCCATGGTGCCAAGGCCGTTGCCATCGCGAGGAGGTGTAAGGCAAAAGAGGTAAAAAGGAAATAGGGCTATCGATAGCGAGAGTGAGAGTGGCCGTGTCGCTTTGACGATTTTTCTTGCGGTGAAAACAAACCAAGGTTACAACGCTTTGTTGCGTCCTCCGTCAGCTCCAATTTCTTCTGCGATTCGTTCTACCGAATAGCCATTAGACAAGTTTTGCGTAATTTCGCCGGACCTCGGCTAACCCTGAATTTTTCATTCCATTTTCTCCCTAGCTCCCTGCTCGTTCGTCCATGTGTAAATCGGTTATACTCGGTTATGCAGTTTTAACCGTGTCGGTGATAAATAATAGAAATAATTGTTAGAAATGACAGATAATTAAGGAAACGTTAATTACAACATTTCTATCGTTTTATCTTGCCCCTAATGGCAATATGCATTAAAAATAGCAAATTTATTAAAATGTTTTAATAAGAATTATACGAGTCCTATTTAAATTTCGACCTTTTCACGAGATTCGTTCGCATTTAAGAATTTCATAATTTTATTCCACGGTAATTAAGTGCACCTGCTATGAATAGCGAAGATTTTGCCGAACGAGCTTATGAAACACAGCATGATACAATGAAGATGTACATGTATGAAATTTTTATCGTATATCTGCATATCTATGCACTGATATCTTTTGTTAAACAATGGACGATCGTATAATTATTTTGATATTAACGTTAATACTAATTTAAAGTCAATTCCTCGATTGTTATAGCTGTATTTTATAATAAATGGTTCCATTATCGTTCAATATTATATTTACTTTTAATACATGTTATTCGTATTTAGTATTATATTTTCTTATATATTATATAGTATATACTGCATTTTAGATAAAAATACTTTATTAAATTTCCATTTCCATTTCTACCTTCTCACTGGTTAACGCCACAGCTTTCATCTATTTACATTTAATCTTTTACCGGCTATGATCATTACCATATTATATTCAACGTTATATATCTTTTTAGTATATATTATTAGTATTTAATATCGTATTATATTTAAGTCAAGATAAATTGTTAATTTTATATTTATATTTCTACCTTCTCACTAGTTAACGCCACAGCTTTTATCTATTTACATTTAATATTTTACCGGCTATGATCTCTACCATATTATATTCAACGTTATATATCTTTTTAGCATATATTATTAGTATTTAATTCAATATGCATTAAAAATAGCAAATTTATTAAAATGTTTTAATAAGAATTATACGAGTCCTATTTAAATTTCGACCTTTTCACGAGATTCGTTCGCATTTAAGAATTTCATAATTTTATTCCACGGTAATTAAGTGCACCTGCTATGAATAGCGAAGATTTTGCCGAACGAGCTTATGAAACACAGCATGATACAATGAAGATGTACATGTATGAAATTTTTATCGTATATCTGCATATCTATGCACTGATATCTTTTGTTAAACAATGGACGATCGTATAATTATTTTGATATTAACGTTAATACTAATTTAAAGTCAATTCCTCGATTGTTATAGTTGTATTTTATAATAAATGGTTCCATTATCGTTCAATATTATATTTACTTTTAATACATGTTATTCGTATTTAGTATTATATTTTCTTATATATTATATAGTATATACTGCATTTTAGATAAAAATACTTTATTAAATTTCCATTTCCATTTCTACCTTCTCACTGGTTAACGCCACAGCTTTCATCTATTTACATTTAATCTTTTACCGGCTATGATCATTACCATATTATATTCAACGTTATATATCTTTTTAGTATATATTATTAGTATTTAATATCGTATTATATTTAAGTCAAGATAAATTGTTAATTTTATATTTATATTTCTACCTTCTCACTGGTTAACGCCACAGCTTTTATCTATTTACATTTAATATTTTACCGGCTATGATCTTTACCATATTTCACCATTTACCATTCAACGTTATATTTCATTTTAGTATATATTATTAGTGTTTAGTATTGTATTATATTTAAGTAAAGATAAATCGTTAATTTTATATTTCCATTTCTACCTTCTCGCTGGCTAATGCGACAGCTTTTATCCATTTACGTTTAATCTTTTCTTGACTTTCGTGTGATCTTTACTGTGTTACATTTCCTTTTAGTATTATATTATGTTATACATCAGATGGTATATATTACTTTCAGACAAAAGAACTGCGTCAATTTTATATTTCCATTTGTATCTCCTCGCTGATTAATACGACAGCTTTCATCCATTTTCATTTCACCATTTTTGGCTTTTTATATAATTTTTATTATATCGAATGGTACATTTATTTATATCGCAATGAAAGATATCGAAAGGTGAAAATTATACAGAAAGCTACGGGTATTCCCGAATACCGTTATATTTCCAAATATTTGATGGGAACAGTCAGCACGGAGTGGTCATTTTTTATCGAAACAAATTTCACGGCTGCAGTTGACTATACGTAAAAGCATGTCAACCGTGTAAGGGAGAATTGGGAGATAGAGTTTCCGGGAATCGAACGTTTTTTGTTTTTCGACATATACACGAGGCCAAAAGCTGACGAGAATAACGAGAGGAACGTTTATCGCCCCGATCCGTCACCTCCGGCGCACATGCTGAAGAAATTAAAATTTTTTCTCCATTTCCTCGAACCAACGACCAGTCACCATCCACAGCAGACCGTCGTCGTGGGATCCCGACGAAAAGAAAATAAAACCGAGAAAACGAAGAGGCGTCTGACGCCATTGCCGCGCGATGCTTTCAGAATTCATTAATGGAAATTCTACTCACCGATCCTTGTCACCTATTCTTGTCACCGGTCACCGTTTCTATCTTACCCTCTTCCGGTAATAACCGGAAAAACTGAGAAAACGCCAGATACGTACCTGTAAATAAAAAAAAAACAATTTCTCAATGACAATACTCGCGTTAACGCGTCTGCGATCATTTTCCATAATTATTTCCAAATAATTCGAAATATACAACTATTCCACCGTGGAATAAAATTTGTATAATTTCGGATTTTCCACATAACCATAATTTCATTTATATATCACGTATCAAGACATTAATAATTCCGTAGACACCATTATTATTAATTTCTTAATAAGCACTTAACGACGCTTTCAATTTTTAGTAATAAACACTGAAAAGTTTTGATATAATAAATACCAAATTATTTGTGTCTATTTTAATATATATCTACATATGTAAGAAAAATAATTTTCACTTTGAATATCACCTTTTATCATGTAGCTTCGAGATCGCTTAATCAATTAATTAATTAAAGAAGTAATTTTTTAATGCTTTTCTTCAATTACTATTAATAAAAATTTAAAATGTGCGAAATGTAATAAATATCCGATTATTTGTGTCCATATATATGTAATTGGAGCAACGCGTATATATATGTACATATACATATATGCGAAGAAAAATAATTCATTTTAAAATAAAATTTTCACGTTAAATATCACATTTTACTACGCAGCTTTATATAAGGTATCTTGGAGATCAGCACGTGGAGTATATCGTTAGAATAAAAATTTGCTCGTAAGGGAAGCTGTAGAACACCATTATATTCGTAGTTTCCTAATTACATCGATGAAACTGATCGCACATTCTCGTTTCGCGTTTAAATACTTTTAATCGATGTAGCGTCCTATACGTATTGCACATTTTACGAACATAAAGCACGAAACGATAAACCGCGGTTTTACCGTGGAATTGCAATTGACGTATTTCCGGGCCGAAAACAATCGCCCAATCACGCCTTAACCGTCGATGCACTTCCGCTCTTCAATTACTCGATCACTGGGCTTCAACAAGAGATGCGAACGCGAGATTGTGTCGAGAACGGTGAAATTTACATCGTGCGAAGTGTACGGACATACACGAACGTATATTTGTATTGCACAGAAGCACGTTTCGGAAAAACACAACCGTGTGTTGATTCTTTAAATTTGACGCATAATACGAACCACCGATATGTTAATCACAGGTCACTCAAACACGGAAAACGTTTCACCAGACGTTAATACGCTATTGCGACGTTAAAATCAATTATCTGCTTCTTACCTCGTGTACTATGTTACAACAGTTGTCAAACGAACCGGTAAACTTTCAATACGATATGCTTGAAGGTTAGGTTTTCGCCGGTTCGAATGTATAAACATATACTCCTTTTAATTCACCTTCTCCTACTTTAATATGTTACAAACTATTGTTTTAAACCACTCAACGAACCGATGAACACTATTATACACGTATAATATACATTTTAATCGGAAAATTGAATATCAGACTTTACTTCACGCTACGTGCGACTCGACGTTACTCGCAAACTTTCGTGCCAGACTCGTGTAATTCCGTCGTTCCTCGGCCAGGTACGTGCCTTGATAAATAGTAAGCCACTGTTTCAAAGAGGTAGATTCTAGAGACATCAAGAAACGGTTAGGTGATTCGAATAGCAATATTATTTCATTTTCCATTTATCGTTGCTTCTTATTTTTATATTTTTTTCGCGTAACGCTATTATACAAACGATAAAAAATGTTCTCTTACGAATAATAATATTAAAAATACAGCGTGCGTTTATATAAACGTTATCAAATATATGAATCATTTGAAATGCAATTTCGTTGCTCGTGTAGTCTGATCTTGCTCATATAGCGGTATATGAAACATCCCATAACGGAGTTAAAATAAATGATTAAACCAGAAGAGTTTGTACTTTTTGTCGTCTAATTTTAAAGTTTTAAATTCTGGAGTACTAAATTCAAATATCGTCTAACATGATCATCATAGAACTTTTTATTTTTGTTTCTTATTTATTATTTATTTCTACCTGGACCGAATAATTAATTAATGTAACCAATAAAAAAGAAACCAATTTAAGGAGGTTAAATATAGAAATAAAATTACGCTAAACTTGTTACGACACAATTTAACAAATTTTATATATTTTTGAATTGCTAGAAATTTTTTCTTCGATAAAGTTTTTAGCGTTTCAGAAGCTGAAATTTTATTTTTGTATTAAATATGTTTAAAAGTTCGAGGTACAATTTCTGCTGCAAACACATGAACCACGCATAGTGATATATTTTTTTTTTTTTTCTAGAAAAGACAGCAATACATCGATAAAACTATTATTTATTTTTCACAATTTCGTTAAAGATATATTATTGCTATACGAAATTCGTTTTATTTATATGCATTTTTAATAAAATATATTAAGCTGGTATTACAATATATATTATAATTGGTAACATATTAATTATAATATTATAATATTGTAATATTAACCTGGCATTATTCAATATAATATTGTAATATTAACCTGGCATTATTTAATACCAGTATTTTTTCTCTTTTTAACTAGGAAAAAGAAAAAGAAGTTAAAAATAAATTATAAAAGTGCACCTTCGAGATAATAACGTTATACCTGTTTATGCGAAACGTTATGTAATAATGACCTATCGGATACTATGAAATTGATTGTTTCAGCTTAACTAATCCATTCAAGGACTCCGTCAGGATTTCGACAATTTAACGGTTGATTGAATTCGCCACAATTCCTTTATAGTTTCTATGTAACGTTTATCTAACTTTCTATAAATAATCAAATTAACGATAAATAATACGTGTACATAGTTCAGAGTTCTGTATATAATTTATATATAATTGTATACAATTATTGCATTTTAATATGCAATTAATTGTCTATCATATTATATTATTCCTTTGCCGTTATTTACATATATTCAAATTTCGATCAAATCAATACACGTGCATTTTATGTTTCGACAAAATTGATTAAACGAAACTTTAGAAGAAAATAATTTTCTAGAAAATACATTTCTCTCTCGATGTACAATATATTTTTATAATTCCTTCTTTAAAAAATTTCAGAACACGATTTAAAATATATAGAATTCTTTTCTCCATATATATCATGGTAAAAAATCTGAAAGGAATGATTTAATCGCTCAAATATACCGATTTAATAATTTGCATTCGTGAAATAAAACTGTTTTTGGCAAAATAGCGAGAAATTAAATCGTCAACTAAAATTTACAGTAATTCGTGGTAATTAATTTTTTAATTTATAGTATATTTAAAGCAGGGAATTTTTGATATTTCGGTTCGAGGTCTATGTAACTTAGGCCATTTTTGTAATCACTGGCACATTGCATACCGACACAGATGGAATTAAAATGACAAATTATATAATTATTTAAAAATTTAAGTGCTGCTGCACTGCTATTTAAAAATTACCATTCAACTTCTTCAAAATCAAAAAATCGTTCCTCGTAAATATTAAAAATTTAGTAAAAAATGTAAAATTACGTTCGATAATTTTCTATTAATTTACATTTTATTTATGGTTTTACAACATACGTGATTCAATCAGAATACATTTCTCATTGGAAGAGTTAAAGAGATATAGAAGCAATGGGAACATTAGAGAGTGAAACAAGATTTCAGAACACAAGAATCCTTGATCAGTGTTAGTACGACACATAATAAACGGGTTTTCCTTTCGCGCTTGGCGAGAGTAAGAGTAATCCTGCAACTTTCATTTGCACTCGTTCGGCCTCGTGATGTCATAAATATAACTCTGTATCGTAATCCGAATCTGTGTTCTCGATGTGAAAGGTTCTGATCCAGAAAAGAGGTTAATACCGTGGGGTACGAAAATGAACCCCTATCGATACCAAGATAATATAGCGTTCCGGTAAAAACGTGTACCACTAATGCGTATGTAAAGCAACATTCTTCCTACGGAGACTTCTTATTGAACACGCGTTGATAAATATCGATTACGTGGATATTCGAATTATGTCATCAAAATTTATTTTAAAGGATTGGTTTAATCGAAGGATCGATATCTAATAATTAACGTGCAACAAAAAGTGTGTAGAAATGAAACAGATTATTTTTAACATTGTCTTCAGTATGGGTTATAATGTAATGTATACTGATTTCATAATTAAAATGACGCATGTAAGTACTTATTTTTATTTCAATATCTTTGTTTGAGATATTAGGGTGATAATTCTATGAACCTTTTGTTTCAAAATTAAATTTATCACAATTTTAAAATTACCTTATTTAACAAATTAACAAAATTTAAAATTAATTTGATAAAAGTACTTCATTATACGTGACAAAGCATATATCAATATTAATATTTTTACATACCTACTTATTTTTCACTATAACATCTGTGTGTCTAACCTTTTCACATAAAAATAATTATTACTAATTTACTAACAAAATTGAAAATTAATTTGATCAGAGTGCTTCATTGTACGTGATAAAGCATATATCAATATTAATATTTTTACATACCTACTTATTTTTCACTTTAACGTCTGTGTGTCCAACCTTTTCACATAAAAATTATTATTACTAATTTACTGTTATGATATTATAAAATTATTATAAAATAATTTAGTATACGTATATATAATGAAGTCTTAATTATATTAATCAAGTTTTAATTAGTTACAGTTCGTTGATAAATTTTGTTCCCACTATGACTAAATTGGATTAAAACAAATAAATATTTTAAATTTTAACAACAATCGTTGAACAATTACGCAGCACAGTCATATTACATTAACCGATCCATCGTTGTTCAAATGCAATCAATACTAGTATCTAAATTATTTTTTGGAGTAATGGTCTCTGTATGCATAAAATCGTTACAAGCTAACTGAAATGGTTAACGATGTGCAAGCTTTAAGTATTACTTCTTCATGGTGTCCTAGACCGGAATTTCTCAACGGGAGTCAAATAGAACCTCAGGGGACCCGACACGAAAGTTTTGGAGCCACGCGAGAACATTTACACTAAGTACTCATAAATTGATTTGTATAAATAAATAAGAGTACAATATAAGTATCTGCGTGTATTTTTATAAATCGAATCTTTGTTGAATATGGAAAAGATAGAGGAATACCTATATATATAATTACATAGAGAATACCATAAATGTTCCGAAAGGAGTCATAATTTACTAGGGGTTGAGCAACCTGTTAGTGATGGATGAAATATCGATAACAATAAGGAAAATTCCTCATTTAATTACAAAAAATGATTAAACACAAATATTAAGTATAAATATAATTAATTTCACATGCTCACGCCTATTTTCGCTATTACAACTCAATTACAACTGACCTATGCCCAATCTCTCTGGTTTGTTCTTTCTACTTTCATGCATTACATGAACATACACAATTCACACACACCTCGATCATTACACGCATACTCGTTTATCACGATGATCTGAATCCATTAGATATTGGCATCCCATTCACACTTGTCCCACTCGTCCCTTTCTTACAGACATTGCTCCTTTGTTATATCAACACGTATATATCCAAAATCTATGTTAACCATTACCACACTCTTATCCATCGGTGTTATTCTATATTTCTTCTGTTTATATTTATTTCCGAAACAAATGTTTTATTCTCAAACACTTATGAAACTTCTTCAATTTGATTAGAATTCCGATATTCTTGTCACGTAGTTCATGAATTGAGAATACCACAATTAAATTGTTTTATTAATTTATATATGGAATAACCGGTTATTCCATCCCATGCTAATTGCAACAATATCGCCCTTCGACGATAACATTTTACGATTTGGTAATAAATTATATTTTTGAACTCCGTTTGCGGTAATAAGTTTATTGAAATCGGATATTAATCTGAAACTTTCTACTATGTCGCTAATAACTCCAAATTTCGTCTATTTTGAAATTCCTTTTAAATTACGATTCCTTATACAATATATATTACAATTATAAATATTACTGTATATTTTGTACTATATTAATATATTACGACTTTATAGTATCATATTTTATAATTATGTTCCTAAACTTATGGCTTTTTATTCAAGTTGATGCGTTTATAATTTTGTTTTAATCTTTTCATATATGTATAAGTACGCACAACAATAATTTAGACAGAAGGTGCAGGATAGAGTAAAGTGAAACGAAATATCAATATGTGTATGTGTGTTTTCCTTTCCTTTAAAATATGAGCAGCGATGTTACTATGATCTTTACAAAATTCCCTAAATGAAATTTTATTTGACGAAATGGAACGAATTTCTGGAATGAAAATTTTAATATTGCGTTTATTTTACCAATCTTTTCTAAATCCGATACAAAATTTACGACAATAAAAATAAATTTATGTTTATTCATATTCCATAGTTATAGTAGCATTATATGCCATACTTCACACATTATACTTCTACTTTTAACCTGATTCTTTATTTTATGCCAATATGTAAATATTTTGAGAATTTGTTAACAATAAGTTGCTTCGCTTAGTGATACATTTGCAGCCACTATGCACAGCTCTCGGTACATATCTATTTTTTCTTCCAATTATTAGATTGCAGAATAAAAATTTTATCAGCCATCCGAGTTTCCAGAAAAATTGACTCTTTTATGTAAAAGTATAATGTAAAAGTCAGAGAAAGACTGGATTCCGAGCATTATGTGTCAAAAGTAGGTCCACAAAGCTGGCTACAATACGAAGAGGGAAAATGATATATTGATTTGTGATTTTTCTTCGGACAACCACGAATTAAATGTATTAATTTATATTCATTTTTCTTGGAGTTTTATACTTACATTTAATTATTTTCAATAATTTTCGCATTATTTTCTTTCTTCCTTTAATCTGTTTATATGGAACATTTGTTACGTTTAAAATTTTTTATTGGTTTTTATTTATATAAATTGGTAATTTTATTTATTATATGTATTTGAAAGAGACGGATATTTAAAATATTTCCGAAAATCTTTATATTTCTTTGTTGGTGAAATTTTTAAACCAACTGGGTTTATTTTCTCACATTTTAAGATTTACCCAAGATTTTTAGTTGACACAAATTCTGTTTCTACTTTATGGTTTTTTGTTATCACATTTTAAAGTAAAATATTTACTTATGACCTACTCGTTCCTATCTCTATAGAAAATAAGTAAATATTATCTCTGATTTGATCAGTGATTCTATTTTGCCTCTTCTTGCTCTATATAGCAGCAAATCATGTAAATATGATAATGGTAATCTTGAGTTTCTTTCCTTTTCGTTATTTCTCGAAACTAAACTATGATTTCTATGCTAACTTCTGATTTAATTGCATTTAAATATAAAGGAGCATTTTTCAACTTTTATGACAAAATTATTTTGAACTTAGACATCGTGTAAAAATTTTCGTAACTGTATTTAAAATTTTATTACTTAATATGTAGAAACAATAGATATAATTATTAAATATCAAATATCTTTTATCTAATATTTATAACAATATTAATTATCATCAATTATTACAACATAAAATCAAAGAAATGTAATAAAAATAGTAATAAATTATATTATATATAAATGTCAAAAAAATAATGATTACAATATTAATTAATAATTAAAATCATTTTAATTTATTTATCTTTATGAATAAATTTATTACAAATTTCCCAGTGAAAAATTTTATTTGGTGCTGCAGTCTTTTACAATGCAATTTATTCTAATAAATTTCAAATATTTCTATTAATTTTATTAGTTATAAATAAATTTTATTGTGCTCTTCGACACACATTTATTGACAAACGAAACAAGTTAAGCTTATGAAATGTACGTACGGAAAAAGTGTTTTACACATATTTCTTAATAACGAAATTATTTTATTTTAATAGTAATTAAATAATAAGTATATTCTAATACCTAATCACGATTGGAAAACGCGTTATATCGCAAAAGAAATTGCATATAATCTAGAAGGATGTTAATGGGTACAACAAATTGTAAAACTTGCATTCAAGCTTAGTTTCACCTCAACTGTAATCGAGACGGTGTAACTTGCATTCCGGTTTAATAATTTCCTCGATGGAAGTATATCGTGTGGTGCATTGGCTACGTAAGAGGCCGGAAGTTATTTAGTACGTAAAATTTCTATCCCCGGAAACCACAAAGGTGAAACGACTATCATCGAGGAAGCATTACAGCGCCTGTACACGAGTACGTAGTAATCAATTCTTTTCTCTGACAACATAATTAATATTCCTTATCTAACATCCATATTTCAAAGTAATTTCTACTGTCTAACATTAAATTACGATGTCTAAGGAATTAGTGTTATCAAAAAATAGAAAAATTAGCTTCCTTACAGGAAATTTGAACGCTAATATGTTTCATAAACAAATTAACAACTTATATCAGTGTAACGTAAAATTATAATTGCTATTTATCTTATTAGCTTTATTTATCTAAAAACTAAACAGTCAATTCGAATATTTAAACAAAATCTTTTAATTATTCCTCTTATCTAAGCTGCTATTCAATTTTAGTACGAACATTACCGATTTATTCAGAAAATAAAATTAATTCTATTAGTTATAAATAATATTTATTTTCTTAACTCCGTTTCTTTAAAAATTGTACAGCTAATTCAAATACATTATTTTACAAAATGTTTCAAGACATTATTCCATTGATTCGCATTATTTCTTGATTTTGGTATGAAAATTGACATAAAATTTTGTTCGTTAATTACAATTTCTATACATTTTATTAAATCTGATGTACAAATTGTACAATCAATTCGAATAATTCTAAAAACTGTTTCAAATTCAAAATAATTCTTTGATCTATAACGCTGCACGATTTTTATATAAAATTTCGAAGTTTATCGTAATAATAACAAAATTTTCTGTATTAGTCATAATTTATTTTATTCTCCTCCTTTTATTATCCTTTTCTGGACACTGTACAGTCAGTTAAAAATGATATTTATTTTACTAACTACGTATTTCTGAAAATTAAACAAATTCGAGTAATTCTAAACAGTTTTCCGAAATATTTCTTTGATCTCTATTTCTACCGAATTTTGATACCAAAATTGGAACCTTAAAATTCAAAATCTATCCGATGATAAGTATCACAAAATTTCGTTTGTCAGTCATAGGTGCCATTTACGTTATTAAATCTATTTTTCTAGAAACCCAACTGTCGATTGGAATAATTCTGAAGAATGTCCCAAAATACTTTGCTGATTCATGTTATTGCTCAATTTTGTTAGTGGAATTCGAAATCTGTTCAAAAAGGCAAAAGCAACCGGTGGTTGTAAAGGAGATCACGCCCTGACATCTCCATGCTTTTAACCCTTTGAGTACGACGAAATTTATGTTCGAAGGTCGTGATGCAATCTCTGGAGCATCATGCTAAAGTTCTCGCCACTTGACATAATTAATGAAGCACAAGTGAAAAGGGCATCGATTTCGTTTACTTAATAAGATATTTTTACACTAACTAGTTTACGAACAGCCTTTGATCACTTTGAAACTTCAACCTTTTCTAACGTAGATGAAGAATAAATTGATTGATTAAATTTTGAATGTAGCTAAACAATTACATTCGTGTAAGATATTATTTGTCGTTTGGAATTAATTAATTTGTTATTTCAAATGAATTATTGTAATAAAATGATAATGATTTTTCAGCATTATTATTTCGAATTTATTATATTTGTTATTGTAAATGTATTATGTAATGCACCGATAAAATTTTCGAATAATTCTTCTTTATAAAATCTGGGTTTAAGAGGAATTAATTTAAATTCGTTAATTATTTATTTGAACAGTATTTACATATAAGTGTTGCTTATTAACAGTATAATTGAAAATCAAAATATATTATACATAACGAAAGATAGAATTATTTAAGACTTATTTATTAATAAATTCTTAAAAATGAATGATAATTTGTTCTGCCAATGAATTAAAGTTTTTTAAGACACTATTTGTAAAAATGTATTATTAAAATAAATTTGGAAAATATTCTTTATTAACGCATTTCATGGAACTTAATAAATATTTAATGAAAGTAATGTTTAAAAGTGAACCTTTTTATTTTCACGAATATAGAAGTATGAAAAGGAGCATTTATTCAAGTTCTCTTTGATGAGACGAAATACAATTTTCAAATTTTATTCGAATATAATTTTGCGTTTATATGATTTTACCTAGCTTGTGTACCATTCACTTGCTTCTAATTATAATTCATAACGAGGAATAAAACAATTCCGTTTTTTAAAATATTCTACGTATTAAACATCGCAGATAAATTTATGACAATATTATAAATCAAAAAGCGATATGTATTTATAAAATTATTCGTAAATTTTTTCCAAAACACTCTTTTTTGAACACTCTCTATTATCCTACATATACATATAAAATAACATTAAAATAGAAATCTTTAAATTGGATATACTTCTTTCTTAAATTCGGTTATTTTAGAAAGCAAAGTTATTTTCAATGCTAAATTAAACCTTTAGAAAAATAAAAAAAAATTGCACGGTGAAAGGACAATATTTTGCGAATACAATTTTACTTGCACCGTTTATAATATTCCAGCGTGAAACGCGAGAAGTTGTTTAAAGACTGAAAATTTTCTTAATTGCGGAAAGGTCTGGATAGAGTTGTAGGAATTTCGAGAATCTTGTACACTTAGGATCGAGGACTAATATATCAACACAGTATCTGGGCCAAGTAAAACTGGTTATGGAAAAACCTTTCCACAACGTGACTACTTTTCTTTTGGAAGATGACCAAACTGGTTTTGACCTTGTCAGGGATTCACCCTTGACGGAGATCCGCGATCTAACGTCAATCCCAGATCGCATTCCTCGTACTAAAGAAATGCGATGGTGTTTCAGTCAATAACCATAAATAGATACGACGTCTGCGATTCCATACAATAATAAAAGTTGCAATTTAATTACAGTCGTTCCTCCAATATATTTAATTGTTTTATAACAGTACTATAACTCTTCAAAAATAACTTCGTTAGTTTATAATTTTTCAGTTTCTTAACTTTGCATAAATAATTTATGCAAAATTTTCTTTGAAAACGAGTGTTCGTATGTTAGTTACAACCATAATCAGTTGAAAATAAAAAATTTCTAGAAATATAAACATTATTAAACGCCAAAAATTTATTTGAGTTTTCGCATTATTTTTACAGTTGCAAAATATATAGTTTATTATTTTACATAAATAAAGTGTTCCAATAATAATATACTTCTTGTTACATTTTTGTTTATTTCTGCGAAAATAGTTCAGTTTCCTAAATTGTTAAAATGTAGACAGTCAAATTAGTATTACAGCTGGAAATTATAAATGATAAATAATATTTTTATTAAAAAGAGTCTTTATATGCTCACAAAGAAAAATTGATGCACAAGTACAATTAATAGTTACAAAATCTGTTGTAAAAGGAATTTTCATAAAAAATAATTTTGTATTGTACAAATAGGTGACCAACATAAGAAAATGAAACTATGCAAATGCAATTTAATTAACCTAACCCAAACCTTTTTTATATGAAATTTAAGAAATGTTAAAACACGTAAGATTTTTATGGTTGTATTTCATTGAAAAAAATTTGTTATTTATATATTTCCAAAATTGCAAAAACAAAAAGGTACAAAATCAATTATTTTAACTAATTTAATAATCTTAATATCAATAAAAGTATATTTTGGACGAAATAGAAAATCGAGCATAAATTATATCAGTCGAACGCAAAAATAATTGAAAACTAGAAATAATTACTATATCGAATTTTTATTGGATAAAAACAACTTTTCCTTTGCAATGTATGCTTAAATACCGACAGCAAGTAATAGTACAAGCAATAATAATTAAGGTGATATGATAAAAATAAACAAGTTCATATAATCATAATTTTATCTCAACTAATTGTCAAGATAAACATTAATTTTTCCCCAAAACAGCTGTACATTTTCAACAATAGTAAACAATCAAAAATACGAAGCCCATCATTTCGACTAATTTAGTAACTTGTATTAAAAAAATTATATTTCGCGTAAAATAGAAAATCAAAGATAAAATATACAAATCGAATGCAAAAATGACCGAAATCGAGAAATACAATAATTGCGATATAGATCTATCACAAGCAAGTGATATTTAAAACAGCTATTGTTTAACGCTAACACTGTCAATCATAAGATAGGAAATGTATCTACGAGATGGAACAGAAAAATATGTAAACGCGAGAAATAATTTGAACATTGACCTTTGGTTAAATCATAACGCGAACTTTCCTTTAATCAACTGGATTATTAGTATCCGTATACCTAGCAAGGAAAGTCCTGGAAATGTGTAAGGGCACTGACACGTCCCGGAGGAGTCGAGGTCGACTCCTTTGGCAAGATTAAACAGCCTGTGCCGTGATATACGATGGGTCGCCATATAAGGAGCACAATAATTTGAAGTTAAACCATAATATCGTCTGTGAGTTCAGGCCTATACTCCGAGCTCCCTCGACTGAGCAACAGACTGGCAAAGAAGACTGTGGAGGTCCCGATTCGTGGAAGTCTCGTACGGCTGCAGTAGAAGAGCAGCAGCAGTCCGTTTCTTCCCTTCCTCTCTTTTCCCGTCACCCACCGGGCCTGCCCCTACTCCTCATTTTCGTCCTCCCTCCTTCGCCCACCCGACCCGTCGCCTTCTGTTTCCTCTCGCGAATAGTTTCTTTATTGACCCTCCTCATCGCGCTAACCGCCGCAACGCTCGCTTCTCTTTCTCTTATCCTTTCTTTCTCCTCGCCACACTCTGCGCTATCCCTTTTCTCCTTTCGTTTCTCTCCCTTCTCCCGTGCTTATTCCTTATCCCTTTTTGGATATTCCTCGCGTCTCTGATCTTCGGTCGCCGGTCCAACTACACCACTCCCTCTCCCGTCGCCCTTCCCCCTCTCCAGGTCCACTCATCGTTCCTTTCCGTCTTCCTCCCTTCTCTTTCGTATTTCTTGTGCGTCGCACGTACACTGACTCCACTGTTTCTCTACAATGCGTCTTTGCCGGTTGCAGTCTGCTCGGCCACGGAATACTGCGGCCACCTCGGTTCAGCTATATGTAATTAGAATACTCGTAGGGAATATCGTTGAAAATTTAGATCGTTCGATCGTAATTCTCGTCGGTTCGTTAAACAGACAGGTATGGCTTCGGAATTTTCCTCTGCTCCGAGCAGATATTTTTAAACGTATACGAGGTGCAAATTTTGGTTTCTCGTATGGAACGAGGTGGAGATAAAGGTGCAGCCAGTGGTGTGAGATGTGAAGTGAGGTTATGTATGGATAATCGTAGGAGAGAGGGAAAATTCAAGTTCCGATGGCTTCGAAAGACTACGAATGTCGAAGGCTGGTCTTGTTTTTGTACGTTCATAGCGAATTGCAGGGAGAGTGAAGGCTTATCTCGTTTGACGATGATATAGAGGTAAAAACGTCGTAAATGAGCGGTCGGACCTTACGGCGGGCTTTACGAAGTGTCTTTTCGAGTAGAGGCAATTAGAAAATTTTTTCGTAAATTACCGACGTTATACATGAACATTTTTTAACATAATTTTTCGGTTTCTTTATCTAAATAATTAACTATATTTAAGTTAATTTAAGCTAATCGAAATAATGCTTCTCTCGTAATCTTATTATTTACTACTGACAAATCGTATTCAAGAATAGAAATTATATATAATAATTTCATTGCTGTAATAAAATAGAAAATAGTATTTAAAAAATCTATTGAAGGAATGTTAAACGATATTATTCTTTTTTCTTATTCCTCTAACTAGAGAGAAATATAGGGATGAGTTTCCAGAAGTTTTGTATTCTGAAAATTTGCAATTTTATATACATTTGTCGTGATTCGAAATTCCCGTAAAGCAAGTAAGGAAAAAATCGTACCACTTACATATTATCAACAGTACATTCCAAAAGACCGGTACTATATATAGCACTACAGTCGATAAAAAAAGAAGCAGATTAGATCTACGAAAAATTTAAATATCAATGTTCTCGAATAAGAATTCGAATTAAAATATCGTTACATTTTTGCTTGCATTTTATTCAACTACGATCAATATAAATTTATGCAAAAATTTGTCAAGACTTCAGTTTTTCAAATAAAATAATTCTTTTACGAAATAAAATTAGTACATCAATCTTCGAAAATTAAAATATAATATTCCAACTTGCCCCTAAAAATTGCATTAGAACTCAGATACACTTTTACGTTAAGCAAAAATATTAAAAAAATAAAATATTATATGCAGTAATATCGTTATTGATAATAATTTTGCAATTTGAAAATTAAAAGAGCTTACAAGGCGACAATATAGAAAGCTAAAAGATTGTCCTTTGTATATAAAATATTTACGTTACAAAACAAAATCAGGATCTCGTAGTTTAGTTTCAAAAGTTTCGAAATTTTTTGAGAATTTAAAAATTACGTTCCAACAATACGCCTGTGAAAAAGGAAAAATGTTGTATATAAAAATATGTTTACAAGTAAATTTACGTAGAACAAAATTGTCCTCGGTATTAATTTCGTAATGTGAAAAAGGAAAGGAGTCTGTGATACGAGGGGAAAGTAAAATTTTCCGCTTATGAAACAAAATCAATAGCTCGTAGTCCAAAAATTTCCGAGGTTCGAAAATCATAAAAAATTTCAGATTCAGATTGCACGAATGTAGAAATTCTATTCCAGCTGACCCTGTGTAAAAAACAGAAAGAAGTAAAATAGAAAAGGAAATAGAAGTAAAAAGAGGGGAAAGAAATTGATTGGTCGCCTGGCGGAAGCGTGAAAATGGCGGTAAATCCGGAATATCGACATTCGGCGTAGCCGTAGCACGTAGGTCGTCCTCTGGCATAATTTATATGATAGTGATCGCGCGAGAAACAGCGCGAGCGACCCTCGAGCGTGGCAATACAATGAAATTACCCTGGTGAACATTTTTCAAAATGTACGAAAAGCTCAATTAGCAGCTTTCCCCTTGCCGGCGGTCCATTTGTCGGCAAAATTCCGCGGGAACGTTCATCCCCTCGCGTTACCTGAAAGTACAAATTCCTTTGCCAGCGGAACGTTGACAATGGTTAACCATTAGTTTAATTCTCCCATCGGATGGCGAGAATCTCGCCGGCTGGCCGTGACGATCGATAGCGAGATCGTGAGGTCATGCTTCCCTCTTCCTCGTTATATACATAGTAGGGTGGCAGTTTGTGACAGAGAGGAAAGGCAGCGGCTCGAGGAAGCCTCCTCGAAATTTTTCGAGCCGGCCTGAACGCAGGCCTGGTCCTCTCTGATTGGCAGAATACGAGAACGCCGCACCGATGCCGGCTCTCGGGGCCCCTTCTGATCGCTATTGGGGTCTCGCCAGGGACAATAGAAGACCGTTAGACGTGCCACGGGTTAAGGATAGAGGCTCGGGCCAGCCATGGGAATCCCTGAACCGAGGGTAGACGCGAAGAACCACGACCCGAGTCGATGGTCCCGCGAGCAAGAACAAACTGGTTTACCTGCCTCCTCCTTTCGTCTTCTTTTCTCTTCTCGCTTCGCCTTCGATCATCAGCTCTGCACAACCCGACAAATACTTTTTCGTTTCGCCGATAAAATTAACTATCGATTTTTCCACCTCCCGCTGTGATTGCATCCCAATGCCTCGTTTCATCTGGCATGTAGTTTCACGGGTTTGGCAATAATTGCTTATGGGAGGCGTGCTGGAAAGTTGAAAATTTGATTCTCATCTGTCAGAGGTAAGTTTAACCTTTTGCACTGGAGAGGCGCCTCTCAGTCGCCATTTAATCAGATTTTAAAGAGGGATGTTAATTGATATATCAAATTTACAATTACCCAACGATGCGTGGAATATCGAAATAAAATAATTCTACGTCTTAATTTGCATACGATTTCTTATTTACCGTTTTAGAAATATCCTCGACCTTATGGCAGAGAGTCTTCGAATTACTATTTTCCTGTAACGAAAAAATCGTCGACTGCAAAGGGTTAATAGTGCAACTACCGAATTATCGTAGGCAAAATGGTCTTCCATTTTTTTCTTTTTTTCATAGTTGTTAAAATTAATAAAATTATTAGTAGGTTTTATCGTATAATTGGAGCAGCTATTATAATCAAAATGTATGGTTTTAGATTTTTTGTTCTTATGGTTGTTAGGAGGGTACGAGTGTGATTGATGAAATTAATTAATTATCAGGTTAAGAATATTTATACCGGTAATTATGAGAGTAACCTAAGTTATATATATCTCGTTTTGAAATATTCAAAATTTTGCGTTTTAATTATACAACAAACCTATAAAAACGATTTAATAATTCAATTCTTTGCTACTTAGCATGAAATTTTTATTTCAAGGTAAATGAATGCAACGCAAAATGAGAAATAAAATCATTTCTGTTACATAATTAAATGTAAGGAAGAAACTTTATTGTTTATTGATGTATAAAATGTTATCTCTTCGTCGTATTTTTAATTTTAATGTCAGGTAACCAAATAAATAACGTTGCTTCCACGTGTTTGTTTACATTTCAAGAAACGACATTACTTATTTGGCTATCTAATGTATGTCTCTCAGGAGATAAAAAATGTAGAAAAATTTGCAAATCATTGCAAATCTTTGTGTCATAATTTTTGTCCATAGGTGTGTTTATGTATTATAAGTTAGTAACTCTGATGTTAATATCGAGATTATCGTATTATCACGCGAAAATTTTAATATAATGTCAATAATATCAATTTCAGTGCTTTTAAAATATACCAAGAAGTTATGGCACGATATTCATAATCTTTTGGACCACGTTTAATTTTCATTTCACGCTAAAATTAATTACCTACATTATTGCAATGCTATTTCGCTATAGTTTATTTTATATTTCCTGTATATCGATTTTATTTTTCTTTATAAATGCTTAAATTTCTGTCGGAAATATTCTAAGCAAACCCTTGCTATTCTTTGTTCAATTGTAATTATCGTGTCACTTCAATCATTATCATCCGTGTATCCTGTATTTAAGTATACATTACAGATCGATAATTCCATTATTAAAGCAGAAATTGTATTTTGACTTGAATTTATGTTATAGCTATATCAAAATGTCTAAATATGTTACGGGTTAATCGTGCTAAATTTGTAGCAAAAATTACAATGGCATTATTTTTCATAATAATCGATATATTAGAAAAGAACATAGTCAGCTTTTCTGAAATAAACTAACCGTTTGAAATAAAAGTACGATTTATACAATTAATATATAATTGTAAAATATAATATGCAATTAATAAATGTGAAATAGGTATCTAATGAATTGTGATAATTCGCTGCAGTGTAAGCAAGCTATGTAATCAGGTAAAATATATATATTATGAAGATTTATATATGGTAGATAGAAGTATAATAAACATAGTCGCTAATGGCTTTCGCAAGTTGATGCGATCATGAATAAATAAATTTAAAAGAATTATTTACACAGTATATCACATTTGGAATATTAATCGATACATTTTTAGTCCTCCTATACGCAATTTATTTTGAATATTTCTAAAATAAAAACTAAATTGCACATTTTGAAAATTTAATAATTATAACTTCGTGACTCTGTTGCGCGTTAAATTAAAACACGAATATTTTATTCGATATTTATAACAGTCTTCTGCTTATAAAGAATTTATTTTGAACGATTCTAAAATAAAAACTAAATTGTACATTTTGAAAAATTAATAATTACACCTTCGTGGCTCTGTTACCCGTTAAATTAAAGTGCGAATGATTTATTCAATATTTATTGCGTCATTCTGCTTATAAAGAATTTATTTTGAACAACTTCGAAATAAAAATTAAATTGCACGCTTTGAAAAGGTAATAATTACACCTTCGTGGCTCCGTTACGCGTTATATTAAAAATGAAATTTGCTACATAAATCGGACGTATAAAAGTTCGAATACACGTTTATTACACATTTATTACACCCTAAACGTATATTATACCGAGGCGAACTTGATTTGTAAAAAAAAAATCGCCCACGTTGAAACAGACATCGAGTGAGAAAATTACAATTTCGAAATAGCTGTGAAATTGACTCTCATTGATTCCATAGCACCGTCTGCCTGTGGTTTGGCGAAGAATGTAGAGGCCGAGGTGCAGGGCCTTGCTTTCTTGCGCGGGAGAAAGAGAGGAAGCTGAAAGTGGAGCGAGAGAGAGGGTGCGAGTGTGGGAGAGGGAAAAATAGAGGGGCAACGAAGAAGGGTCGGAGGACAATAATCGTCCGGATATCCTCGCATTTCATGCTCGTTCCCAGAGTATGCTGAATATAGGAACACGCAATAATCGAAGTGCCATGGTTAAATTGCCGCTTGCGTCTACGTGTATACTCGCATGGAAAATCTTTACTCACGATTGTCAGCCAAAATTGAGAATAAAATTACCCAAGACATGTAAAATATTCGAATTTTGAACTCATTTTGTGTTGAATAAATTTTGCCCTTAACAAGAAGTTAATGTTTCGAAGAAAATATATTGGATATTTTTTAAATTTACATAAGTATTATATATGAATAAATATGAGTTGCTCCAATTGTCTGTACATATATTATTATATTTTGTTATATTATATTTGGAAAATTTTTACTCACGATTGTCAGCCAAAATTGAGAATAAAATTACCCACGACATGTAAAATATTCGAATTTTGAACTCATTTTGTGTTGAATAAATTTTGCCCTTAACAAGAAGTTAATGTTTCGAAGAAAATATATTGGATATTTTTTAAATTTACATAAGTATTATATATGAATAAATATGAGTTGCTCCAATTGTCTGTACATATATTATTATATTTTGTTATATTATATTTGGAAAATTTTTACTCACGATTGTCAGCCAAAATTGAGAATAAAATTACCCACGACATGTAAAATATTCGAATTTTGAACTCATTTTGTGTTGAATAAATTTTGCCCTTAACAAGAAGTTAATGTTTCGAAGAAAATATATTGGATATTTTTTAAATTTACATAAGTATTATATATGAATAAATATGAGTTGCTCCAATTGTCTGTACATATATTATTATATTTTGTTATATTATATTTGGAAAATTTTTACTCACGATTGTCAGCCAAAATTGAGAATAAAATTACCCACGACATGTAAAATATTCGAATTTTGAAGTCATTTTGTGTTGAATAAATTTTGCCCTGAACAAGAAGTTAATGTTTCGAAGAAAATATATTGGATATTTTTTAAATTTACATAAGTAGTATAT
>NW_016908751.1:0-946 GCF_001483705.2 Eufriesea mexicana | reverse complement strand
GGCCAGCAAGAGTGGTCGCGGCAAGATAGGTTGATGTATGTTACGTTCGGTTATATTGCGTTTACGTAGATTCGGAGAGAATAGCCTTGACTTATGTGCTATAGTCTTCTATGAGTTGGATGCCTGCTCCCAACACTGCTCTAATAGTTTCTGCTTGGCTCTGGTAAGGACAGCAATAGTGTTTTTGGCACATTGTGTTGAATCTTGTATGACTGGTTAGGTTGGGTTAGGCTAAGTTTGGTTAGGATAGCTTTTACTTTTCTGCGGTACACAGATATAAGGAAGACTACTGCTCTCTACTATGCTCCAGTACGTCCTGCTTCTCTCCGAGGAGGGCAGCAATGTCCTTCTCGGCAAGCTCGGTTGAGTTAGGCTATTTTTGGCACTGTCTTGTTTGTTTGGGTTAGGCTTGTCTAGCTTTGACTTTTCTGATATACACTGCGGTTCTATTGTCCTCTGCGTTCTACTCTCCACTAATATGTTCTGCTTGGCCCTTGGAGGCCAGCATTCCTGATCGCGTCACGTTAGGCTGAGATAGGTTTTGTTTGGCTATGTTCTGTTTGTTTTCATTAGAATTGCGTAGCCTTGAATTTTCTGATATACACTGCGATTCTATGGATTTCTGCGTCCCGGTCGCCGCTTATGTGTTGTGCTTATCTCTGAGGGGCCAGAAATAGTGGTCGCGGCACGTTGGTTTGATTTAGGTTACGTTGGGTAAAGTTACGATTGCTTAGGTAAGGAGAGGATAGTTTCGACTTTAGTGCCATAGTCTGCTGTTAGGTGATTTTCTGCGTGCTACATTGCTCTAATGTTTTCAGCTCGGCTCTGGGAAGGATAGCAATAGTGGTCTCGGCAGGTTATGTTGATTCAAGTTTCGTCCCATTAGGATGGGTGACGCTAAGCTTGACTATGGTAGATCAAACTTTTCTGCTCTACAGGGCTATTG
>NW_016908750.1:0-231 GCF_001483705.2 Eufriesea mexicana | reverse complement strand
ACAAGACGAATTTTATTGACATTTTCGGCTAATATCGCTGTGAGATAACTTCCTTGCATAAGTAAGGGGGAAAGATATTATTGGCGTGCTATAGGCATTGCATTGCTATAGCATCCAGCTGGAATGTTCAATTTTATTGACATTTCCGACTAATACTGTGGTAAGCTAACATTCTTGCATAAGTGAGGAGGAAAGATTCAATTGGCGTGCTATAGCCATTGCGATGATATA
>NW_016908749.1:0-502 GCF_001483705.2 Eufriesea mexicana | reverse complement strand
ATTTTCCTGACAGTCTCTATAGTATTGCAATGGCTATAGCACGCCAATAGAAACCTTCCTCCTGATTTATGCAAGAAAGTAAGAGCACCACGATATTCGCCGAAAATGTCAATAAAATTGAATTATCCACCCAGATTTTAGAGCACTGTAATGGCTATAGCACGCTAATAGAATCTTTCCTCCCTTTTTATCGACGAATGTTAGCTCACCACGATATTGGCCGAAAATGTCAATAAAATTGAATTTTCCAATCAGACGCTATAGCATTGCAATGGCCGTAGCACGCCAATAGAAACCTTCCTCCTTGTTTTTTCCTCCTTGTTTATGCAAGAAAGTAAGCTCACCACGATATTAGCCGAAAATGTCAATAAAATTGAATTATCCACCCAGATTTTATAGCACTGCAATGGCTATAGCACGCCAAAAGAGTCTTTCCTAATTATTTATGCAGGAAAGTTAGCTCATCACGATATTAGTCGAAAATGTCAGTAAAATTTAATTT
>NW_016908748.1:0-232 GCF_001483705.2 Eufriesea mexicana | reverse complement strand
AATAGCAGAACCAATGTCAAAGCTAACACCCCCTAACCTAGCAGATCGTACAGTAATCAAGCGAAACCATACACTATGTGACGCACCGAGGCCACGGTTGCTGGCCAACCCATAGCCAAGCAGAACATATATTGGACAATACGACGCAGAGATCCACAGAACTGCAGTGTATATCAGAAAAGACTATGCTACCCAAGCTCAACCCAAACCAGCAGTGCTTACCCAAACGGAG
>NW_016908747.1:127207-157841 GCF_001483705.2 Eufriesea mexicana | reverse complement strand
GCACCCTAGTACGTCCTGCTTGACTCTTGGGTGGGGGCGGGGGGGGGGGGCAGGAACCGTGGTATCAGCACGATGGTATCTGCTAGGATAAGTTTGGAAATGTTCCGATTCTTTCGGTTAGGAGAGGAGAGCTAGCACTTTAGTCCTATAGTCTGCTATTGGGTGGATTCTTGCGACCTACAGTGCGCTAATGTTCTCAGCTTTGCTCACGCAAAGCCAGCATTAGTGGTATCGGCACGTTATGATGAGTCAGGTTACATTCGGTTTGGTTGTGTCAGGATAGGTTTGGTCAGAATAGCTTTAACTTTTATACTGTACACTGGTATTCGTTGGATTCCTGCGCCCTACTGTGCTCTAGTATGTCCTGCTTGGTTCTGGGGAGGGCAGCAATAGCGGTCTCGGCACGTTACGTTGAGCTTGTTTACGTAAGTTTATGCTACGTTTCTTTGGGTTAGGCTTGGATACCTCTCACTTTCCTCCTGTACGCTGCGATTCTATGGATTTCTTCGCCCTACTCTTCTCTGATATACTCTGCTTGGCTCTAGCGAGGCCAGCAATAGTGGTGGTGGCACGATGGTTTGTGTTCTGTACGTTTGGTATTGTAACGATTGGTTATGTCAGGATGTGTTGTGTTTCACTTTTGTGCTACATACTACTTTTCGGTGGGTTTCTGCACTCTACTGTACTCTAATATGCTCTGCTTTGCTCAGCGCAGGCCGGAAATTGTGCCCGCGGCATGTTTGGCTGAATTAAGTTACGTTTGACTAGTTTACGTTAGCATGGGTGAGGTTTCTGTAGCTTTGATTTTTCTGTTCTGCAATGTGATTCTATGGACTCCTGCGCTGTATCGTGAGCTATTCGATGGATTTCTGCGCTCTACTGTGCTATAACATGATCCGCATGACTCTGGCGAGACTAGTAATATTGGATTCGGCACGCTACATATAGTTAGGTTACGTTCGGTTATGTCACGATTCGGTAAGCTAGGATAGGGTAGCATTGACTTTTGTCCTATAAACTGCTATGCTGTGGATTTCTGCGATCTGCTGTGCTCTATTATGCTCTGCGTGGCAGTGTGGAGGACGGAAATAGTGCTCTCGGCACGTTTGGTTGTGCTTTGATGCGTTTGGTTGTGCCATGATTGGTTGGGTTAGAAAATGGAACCTTTGCCTTTTGGGCTACATACTGCTTTTCAGCGGATTTCTCAGCACTACTGTGCTCAAATATGCTCTGCTTGGCTCTGGGGAGGCCAGAAATAGTGTCCACGACTTGTTAGGTTGTGTTGAGTTACGTTTGGTTAGTTTATGTTAGCATGCTAATATCTGGATAGCTTCGATTTCTCTGCTATACACTGCGGTTATACGGATTTCTTCGCCCTACTCGCCTCTAATACGTATATCGTGGCCCTCGGGAAGCCAGCAATAGTGGTCTCGTCACGTTAGGTTGAGTTATACCACGTTTGGTTAGGTTAAGCCCTCTCTTCTCCAATAATATGCCCCGCTTGGCAACGTGGAGGCCAGCAATAGTTGTCTCGGAACGTTTGGTTGAGATAGGATACGTTTGATTGTATTATGTTAGTCTTGGTTTTGTTTGGATGGCTTCGACTTTTCTGCTATACACTGCTTTCGGTGGATATCTGCGTTCTGCTCTTCTCTAGTATGCTCTCATTGGCGCTGTGGAGGCCAGTAATTGTGGTCTCGGCACGTTAGGTTGGGACTGGCTGCGTTCGGTTTTGTTACGTTTGGCTTGGTTAGGAATGGATTGCCTTGATCCTTGTCCTATACACTGCTATTCGATCGATATCTGTGGTCTTCATTGCTCAACCGACATCTGCATGTCTCTGTGGAGGCCGGCAACTGTGGTCGTGGCACGTTTGTTTCAGATAGGGTACGTCTGGTTTGGCTTGGTTTGGCTATGTTTTATTATGATGACTTTGACTTTTGTGATATACACTGCTATTTTTGAATTTCTGCGCTCTGCTATGCTCTAGTATATTCTGCTTGGCTATGGGGATGCCTGCAGTATTGGTCACGGCACGTGAGACTCTGTTCGGCTGCGCTTGGTTAGGTTACGCTTGGTTAGATTAGGATAGGATAGCTTTGGCTTTTGTGCTATGCACTGACATTCGGTGAATGACTGAGCTCTAATATGATCTGAAATGTTCAGCCTGGCTCTGGGAAAGGCAGCAATAGCGTTCTCAGCAATTTATGCTGAAGTAGGCTACGTTTGGGTGGGTCAGGTTAGGCCAGTTCGGGTTAAGTTATCTATGACTTTTTCGCTTTACGCTGCTATGCGGCTGTTTTCGGCTCTCTAGTATGCTCTGGTACATGCGGCTTCGCTCTGAGTATGTCTGCAATAGCGGTCTAGGCACGCTAGGTCGAGTTAGGTTACGTTTGGTTAGGTTCCGTTTGCTTGGGATAGGTTAGGATATATTTGACTTCTGTTCTGTACACTCTTGCGCTCTACTGCGCTCTAGTATGCACTGCTTGCCTCTGTGGATCCCAGTAACAGTGGTCTCGACACATTAGGTTGAGATAGGGTACGTATGGCTATGTTAGGTTGTCTTTGGTTTGGTTTGGGTAGCTTCGACCTTTATGCTACAGACTGCGATTCTGTGGATTTCTGCACTCTACTCTCCTCTAATATGCTCTGATTGACTCTGTGGGTCAGCAATACTGGTCGCGGCACGTTTATTCGTGTTAGATTATGTTCATTTATGTACGGTTGGGATGGGTTAGAATAGGATAGCTTTGACTTTTGTGCTACACACTGCTATTCGGTGAATATCTGCGCTCTACTGTGCTCCGATATGTTCCGTTTGGTACTGGGGAGGTCAGCAATGGTCGCCTGGGCAAGTTAGGTTGGATTATGTTGCGCTCGGTTTTGTTACTATCGGTTGGATTAGGATACGATAACCTTCACTTTTGCGTTATACACTGCTATTCGGTTGTTCCTGCGCTCAACATTGCACTACTATATTCTGCTCGGCCCTGTGTTGGCCAGCAATAGCGGTCGTGGCAAGAATGTTTGAGTTAGTCCACGCTTGGATAGGTTCGGTTAGGTCAGGTTGGATCAGGGTATATTTGACTTTTGTGCTATACGCTGCTACTTAAAGGCTCCCTGCGCTCTACTGTGCTGTTGCATATTCTGCTTGACCTTGAGGAATCCAGCAGTAATGGTCTCGGCACGTTAGGTTGAGTTAGGCTACGTTTGGTTATGTTACGTTTGGTTATCGTGGGAGAGGGTACTATTGACTCCTGCGCTATATACTGCCATTCGGTGGACTTCTGCGATATTCTATGCTCTAATATGCTCCGCTCGGCTCTGGGGATGCCAGCAACAGTGGTGTCTTCGCGTTAGTGTGTGCTAGGTTTCGTTTGGTTATGCTACGATGGGTTAGGCTAGGAGAAGGTAGCTTTGTATTTTGTGCTATGAACTGCTATTCGGTGGATTTCGGAGCTCCACTGCTATCTGATTTGTTTAGGTTGGATCTGGGAAGGACAGTAATTATGGTCTCGGCACGTTATATTGATTTACGCTGCGTTACTTTGGGTTAGGTTAAGTCAGGATAGGTTAAGACATCTTTTGACTTTCGCGCTTTACACTGCAACGCCGCGGTTTCCTGTGCTCTACTGTGCTCTAGTCTCTACCGCTTGGCACTTGGGAGGTCAGCATAATGGCCGCGGAGCATTAGGTAGGGGACGGTTACGTTTGGCTTGGTTTGGAGTGGATACCCTCGACCTCTGTGCCACAAACTGCTATACGGTGGCTTCCTGCTCTCTGCTGTGTTGTAGCATATTCTGCTTGGCTCCAGAGAGGCCAGGAGCTGTGGTCGCTGCTAGTTGCTCTAAGATACGCTAAGCGTGGTTAGGTTAGGCTGGGTTAGGCTACGGTAGGTTGTCTATGACCTTCGTGCTATTCACAGCATTGCGGTGGATCTCTGTGCAATACTGTGCCCATGTACATTCTGCCCGCTTTCGTGGAAGCCATCAATGGTAGTCTCGTTATGTTACGTTTAGCTAGTCTACGTTTGTGTGTGCCACTTTTGTCTGGGTTAGGATGGGCTGCAACGATTTCTGTGCCTTACAATGTTCTTCAGCGTATTTCTGTGATCGACTGTGCTCTACTTTACTGCGCTCGACTCAGGGGAGGCCAGAAATGGCCGTCATGGAACATTACGTTAAGTTATGTTACGTTAGGCTAGGTTAGGTTGGGATATGCCTAGCAAGGGTAGCGCCGACTTTCTGGTTATACACTGTTATTCGGCGGACTTCTGTGCTCATCCGCGCTTTATTATATTCGGCTTGGCTCTGTGGATGGCAGCAGAAGTGGTCGTAGGACGTTATATTGTGCTAAGCTGTGTCTGGTTATGTTTGGTTACGCCAGGTTATGCTAGTGCGCCGCGGATTTTTTGCTATTCTCTGCAGTACGGTGGATTCCTGCGCAGTACCGTGCTCTGATACATTCTGTTTGTCTGTGTGGATACCAGCAATTGCGGTCTCGTTATGTTAGCTAGGGTTATGCTCCGTTTGTATGTCTCACGTTTGGCTAGGTTAGGATAGAATACTTTGACCCTTGTGCTATACACTGCTACTCGGTGGATCTCTGTGCTCTAAGGTGCTTTAATATGCTCTGCCCGGCGCTGTGAATGCAATAAACTGCGGTCGCGGCACGTTACGTTCAACTAAACTACGTTCGCGTATGTTAGGTTTGGTCAAGTAAGGTCGTGTTATGTTTTACTTTTGTGCTATACACTTCACTGCGGTGGATTTCAGTGCCCTGCCCTGCTGTAGTACTTTCTCCTTAGCCACGGGAATGCCAGGCATATTGGCCTCGACACGTTAGTTTGTGTTAAGCTGTGTTTGACTAATTTGGGATGGGATAAGTACGGCAATTGTAGCTATGCCTTTCGTGTTAAACACTGACGTTCGGTGGATTTCTGCGCAGGTCGAAGCTCTACTACATTCTTCTTCGCCCTATTTATGTACGGTTGGGATGGGTTAGAATAGGATAGCTTTGACTTTTGTGCTTTACACAGTTATTCCGAGGGGTCCTGTGATCTACAGTGCTCTACTATATTCTGCTTAGCACCGGGGATGCCAGCACGCTGTTGGTTTACGCTATGTTTGATTTGTTTAGGATATGTCAGGTTATGTCGGGATATCTTCGACTTTTGTGCTATTCACAGCAATTATGGGGATTTCTGCGCTCTATTGTGCTCTAATATGCTCTGCTCGGCTCTGGGGAGGCCAGAGATATTGGACTCGTTACGTCATGCTATGTTACACTATGCTTGAATGTGTTAGGTATGGTCAAGTTATGCCTGGGTATATCTGACCTTTGTGCTAATCACTGCAATGCGGTCGATTTTTGCGCTCTGCTGTACTCTAGTATATTCTGCTTGGAACTGGGAGGCCAGCAATAGTGGTCTCAGCAGGTAAGGCTGTGTTATGCTACGTTAGGACATGTTACATTTGGTGAAGTTATGATAGGACAGTCTGGACTTTTGTACCATACACTGCCATCCGCGGATTCCTGCGATCTACGGCGACCTAGCACATCCTCCTTGGCTATGTGGGGGCCAGAAATAGTGGACTCGGCATGTTAGGTTGTGTTTAGCTACGTTTGCTTATGTTACGTTTGGTTAGGTTAGGATAGAATAGCTTAGAATTTTGTGCCATACGCTGCTATTCGGTGGTTCTCTGCGACCTACTGTGCCTTACTATATTTTGCTTGGCTCTGGGGATTCCAGCAATGGTGGACCCGGCACCATAGGTTGAGCTATGGTACGTTCGGTTGTGTTACGTTGGGTGAGGTTAGGGTAGGATAGTCTAGACTTTCGTGCTGTACACTGCTTTCCGCCGATCACTGCGATATGTTAAGTTTCAACATCTTCTGCATGGCTCTGGGGAGGGCTGCCATAGTGGTCTTGGAACGATAGGCTGTGTGACGTTACTTTTGGTTAGGAGAGATTTTGCCAAGTTTGGTCAGGGTATCACCAACTATTGTGCTATACACTGCATTGCGGCGGATTTCTGCGGTCTATTGTGCTCTGGTATATTCTGGTTGGCTCTGGGAGGCCAGTAATTTTGGTCTCGGCGCGTTAGATTGAGTTATGTTCCGTTCGGTTAGGTTAGGTTAGGTTAATCTCATCCATGTTATCCTAGACCTTCGTGACATACACTGCTATTCAGCGGGTATCTGCCCTCGACTGTGCTCTGCTATATTCTTGCCCTGGGAAGGCCAGCAATTGTGGCCGGGGCACGAAGTGATGAGATAGGCTATGTGTGGCTGGGTTACGGTAACATGGGTTATGTTCTGAGACTACCACTTTTCTGCTGTACACCGCGATCCTATGGACTTCAGAGCTCCACCGTGCTCTAGTATATTCTTTAGGGCTCTGGGGCAGCCAGAGATTGTGGTCGCGGACGTTATGTTGAGTCATGTTACGTACGTTCATGCTTCGTGTGCTTATGTTTGGATAATGTAGCCTTGACTCTTGAGCTATACATTGCTTTTCGGTGGATTTTTGGTTCCTACAGTACTCTAACATATTCTGTCTGTCCCTGGCGAGGCCAGCAATATTGGTGTCGTCACGCTATGTTAAGTTACACTACGTTAGGGTAGGTTTGGTTTCGTCACGTTTGGTTACGGTATCCTACACTTTTGTGCTGTGCGCAGCAATGTGTTGGATTCCAGCGCTCTGCGGTGCTCTAGTATATTCTGCCTGCCCCAGGGGAGGCCCGCAACAGTGGCCTCGGCGCGTTAGGTTCATATATGTTACGTATGTTTATATTACGTTTGGTTATCTTAGGATAGGACAGGCCTCCCTTTTGCGCTATACACTGCCTTTCGGTGGATTTCTGCCATGTAGTACGCTCCAATATGACTTGCTTGGCTCCGCAGATGCCATCAATAGCAGTCGCGGCAACTTACTTTGGGATAGACTACGTTTGGCTAGGTTAGGTTAGATCATGTTAGGTTACGATGTCTATGAACCATGCAATATACTCTGCATTGCGGTGGATTTCTGCGCCCTACTGTGCTCTACTATATTCTGCCTGGCTCTGTGGAGGCCAATGGTAGTGACCTCAGCGCGATAGTTTCAGATAGGTTGCTTTCGGTTATGTTACGTTTGGCTACATTAGGATACGGTAGTCTTGGCTATTGCGCTATATATTGCTCTTCGGTGGATATCTGCTTTCGATTGGCTCTGGGGAGGCCAGCAACAGTGGTCTCGGCGCGTTAGGTTGCGTTATGCTGCGTTTGGTTCCGTTACGTTTGGTGTGATTAGGTTGGAATAGTGTAGACGTTTGTGCTATAAACAGCTATGCGCGGATTTCTGCGCTCTACGGTGTTCTAATATCGCCTGCTTGGATCTGGTGAGGTCAGCAATCATGGTCGTGGCTCGTCAGGTTGTGCTAGGTCACAGTCGGTTATGTTAGGATAGGCTCAGTTTGGTTGGGATAGCATCGACATGCGTCGCATTTCTGTTTTCTACTGTACTCTAATATGTTCTGCTTGCCTCTGGGGCTACAACAATATTGGTATCGTCGCGTTATGTTGAGTTACACTACGGACGGGTATGTTAGGTTAGGACATATTAGGTCAGGTTATCTTCCGCTTTTGAGCTGTGCAATGCAATGCGGTGGTTCTCTGCACTCTACTGACATATAGTGTATTCTGCTTGGCTCCTGGGATGCAGAATTAGTGGCCGCAAGGCGTTATGTTGAGATATGCTACGTTTGTTAGTGTTACGATTGGCCATGTTACGATAGGGTAGCTTTGACTTTAGTGCTATACACTGCTAAACCGCGGATTTCTGAGCTTTACTGTGAACCAGTATATTCTGGTTAGCTCTGAAGATGCCAGGAATAGTTGTCTCGGCTCATTAGGTTTAGTTGTGTTACATTTGGTTTGGTTATGTTAGGCTAATCTCGTCCAGGCTATCCTCGATCTTCGTGGTGTATACTGCTGTTCAGAGGATTTCTGCCTTCGACTGTGCTCTACTACATTCTGCTTGGCCCAGGGTATGCCAGCAATACTGGTCGCGGCACGTTATACTTAGTTATGCTACGTTAGGTTATGATACGTAGGCTTTGGTAAGGCTCGGGTGTCTTTGACTTTTCTGCTGTACACTGCGTTTTTATGGATTTCTGCGCTCCACTCTCCTGAAGTACGTTCTGCTTGGCTCTGTGGAGCGCAGCAGTAGTGGTCTCGGCTCCTTATGTTGAGTTGGGCAACGATTGGCTAGGTTAAATTAGGTCAGGTAAGGCTTGGGTATCTTTGATTTCTTTGGTATGCACTGCAACGAGGTTGATTTCTGCGATCTGCAGTATTCTGGTATATTCTGCATCGCCCTGTGGAGACCAGAAAATTGGTCCCGGCACGATAGGCAGAGCTACGCTACGTTCGGTTATGTTATGTTCGATGTGGTTAGGATAGGATAGTTTAGACTTTTGTGCTATACACTGCTATCCTCGAATTCCTGCGCTCTGCTGTCTTCTAATAATTTCTTTTTGGCCTTCGGGAGGACAACAACAGTGGTCCCGTCATATTAGGTTTAGCTAGGCTACGTATGTATTTGTTACGTTTGGAAAGGTTGGGATATGCTACTATGACCTCTGTGCTGTACACTGCTGTTCGTAGGAATCCTGCGCTCTAATTTGCTGTTACATTCTGCGCTTGAGCCCACGGGGGCCATCAATTGCGTTCGCGGAACGTTATGTTGTGTTAGACTACGTTTGGCCATGTTGGGCCAGGGTAGCTTTGATTTCTGTGCTCTACACAGCTATACGTTGGATTTCAGCGCTCTACAGGGCTCTAGTATGGTCAGCTTGTCTCTGGAGCGTCCAGCAATGATGGTCCCATCACGAAAGTTGTAGTTATGCTACACATGGCTTGACTATGATCGGATAGGTTTGGTTGGTATAGCTTTTACCCTTGTGCTGTACAATGCTTTTCCGTCCATATCTGTGCACTGCGTTGCTCTACTAGCATCCGATTGTCTCTGTAGAGGCAAGCCATTGTGGTCGTGGCATGTTCAGTTTAGCAAGGTTACGTTTGCTATGGTCAGGTTTGGTTAAGTTTGGTAACGGTGGCATTGGCCTTTGCGCCATGCGCTGCTTTTCGGTGGATTTTTGCGCTCTACATTGCTCCTCTATACTCTGTTGGACACAAGGATGTCCAGCAATAGTGGTTGGGGCACGTTAGGTTGTGTTAGTATACGTTCGGTTAGGTTACGTTACGTTGGGTTAAGTTACGATATCTTTGACTCCTGTTCTACACACGGCTGTTATGTGGACCTGTGCACTGTACTGTGCGCTATCACAATCTGCTTGTGCCTGGAGATGCCAGGAATAGCCGTCGCGGCAAGATAGGTTAAGTTACCTTCAGCTTGATTAGGCTAGGTTTGGTCAGGTGTGGTTGGGATAGCTTTGGCCCATGTGCTACACACAGTCACACGGGTGACTTCAGCGTCCTACATTGCTCTGCTGCACTCCGCTTGGCTCTCGTGAAGCCAGCTATGTTTGTCGTGGCTCCACTGGCTGTGTGACGTTAAGCTTGGCTATGTTTCGTTTGGCCTGGTTAGGAGAGTATAGCCTTGACTTTTGTGCTGCACACTGCTATTCGGTGGAATTATGCGCTCCACAGTGCACTAATATGCTCTGCTTCGCTCTGGGGAGGTCAGAAATTGTGGTGCAGGGACGATAGGTTGTGCTATGTTCGTTTTCTTGGGTAAGGTTTGGTTAAGCTTTGTTAGGATGGTTTTGACATTTGTGCTATGCTCCACTATACGGTGGACCTCTGCGCTCTACTGTGCTCCAGCATATTCTGATTGGCTATGGGGAGCACAGCTGTATTGGTCTCTGCACGTTTGTCTGTGCTATGTAGCGTTTGTTTATGTTACGTTTCGTTAGGTTAGGATAGGTCAGCTTGGACTTTTTTGATATACACTGCTGTTCGGTTGATATCTGCGATCTACGTTGCTCTACTCTACTCTTCTCGACCCTCTGTAGGACAACAATTGCGGTCTCGGTACGCTAGGTTGGGTTAGGTTACGCTTGGCTTGGCTAGGTTAGGTCACGTTTGGTTGGTCTAACTTTGACTTCTTCGGTTGACACTGTTGTTCGGTGGATTTCGGCGCTATACTGTGCTCTGATGTTCTCTGAGAGGCTGAAATATGCTGCGTATGGTTAGGTTAGGTTTGGTTTTGTTAGGATACGGCAGCTTTGATTTTTGTGCTATACGCTGCTATTCGGTGGATTTCTGCGTTCCACTGTGCACCAATATGCCTTGCTCGGTGCTGGGGAGGCCAGCAGTGGTGGTCTCAGTATGTTAGGTTGAGATAGGCTACGCTTAGTTGTGGTACGCCAGATTGGGTTAAGTGTGGATAGCTTTGACTTTCGTGGTATACACTGCTGTTCGATGGATTTCAGCACTCTTCTGCGCTTCACTATGATCTGCTCGTTTCTAGGGAGGCCAATGACCGTGGCCCTGCCGCGATATATTATGTTAACTACGTCAGTTATGTTACGTCTGGATTGGTTTGGAGAGGATAGCATTGACTTTTGCGATATGCACCGAAATACGGTGGTTTTCCGTGCTCTACACTGCTCTACTATACTCTGCTCCTGTACGGGGAGACTAGTAATGGTGGTATCGGCACGTTAGGTTGAGTTAGACTATATTCGGTTTGGCTATGTTAGTTTGTGTTATGTCTGGATACCTTTGACATACGTGGTATACACTGTTTTTCAGCGGCTTTCTGCGGTCTACTGTGTTCAAGTATGTTCTGGTTGGATCTGGGGAGGCAAGTAATATAGTGGCCTCGACGCGTTAGTTTGAGATTGATTACGAATCGTTATGAAATGTTTGGTTAGATTAGGATAGGATAGCCTTGACTTTTTTGCTATGCTCCTATAATGGGTGGATTTCTGCGCTGTACATTGTTCTAATATGCTCTGCTTGGCTCTGGGTGTCCAGCAATAGTGATCGCGGCACGTTAGGATTGGTTAGATTACGTTAGGCTACGTTAGGCTACGATGTGCTAGGTTAGGATATCTTCGACCCTAGTGATACACCATGCTATTCTATGGACTCCTGCGCACTTCGGTGTGCTATCACACATCGTTTGTCTCTTTGGACGCCAGCAATATTGCACGCGGCACGTTTGGTAGAGTTATGTTGCTTTCGGTTATGTTAGGCCTGGTTATGTTTAGCTAAAAGAGCTTTGACTTATGTGTTATGCCCTTCTATCCGGAAGACTGCAGCGTTCTCCATTGCTCTCCTGTACTCCGCTCAACTCACGTGAGGCCAGCAATACCAGTCGTGGCACGTCAGTTTTTGTTACGTTACGCCTGCTCATGTTACGCTTGACTACGCTAGGACAGTATAACTTTGACTCTTGTGCTATAAAATGCCGTTCGGCGGCTTTCTGCGCTCTACTGTGCTCTAGCGTATTCTGCTGGTCTATGAGAAGGACAGCAGTATTGGGTTCGGTACGTTTGGTTAGGTTAGGATAGGTCAGCTTCTACTCTTTTGCTGTACACTGCAATGCGGTGGATTAATGTTCTGTGTTGTGCTTTCGTATATTCTGCTTGACTCTAGAGAGGTCAGCAACATCGGCCTCGGCACGTTAGCTTAAGCTAGGTTGCGTTTCGTTATATTACGTTCGGATCGTCAAGGAGAGGCTAGATTTGACCCCTCTGCTATACACTGGTATTCGATGAATTTCTACACCCTCCGTCACTCTACTGTACTCTGCTCGATCCTGGGGAGGCTATTAATAGTGACCTCGGGCGGTTATGATGAATTAGGCTACGTTTGGCTACGTTACGCTAGTTTGGGTTGGGTTTGGGTAGATATGACTTTCGTGGTACACATTGATTTTCGGCGGATTTACGCTCTACTGTGATCTACTATATTCTGCTTGTCCGTGAGGAGATCAGCAATAGTGGTCGCGGCACGAAGTGTTGAGTTAGCGTATGTTTGACTTCGCAGGGGACCATAGAGTAACAGCGTATAGCACAAAAGTCAAAGCTACCCTATCCCAACCTAACCAAGCGATACGTAATCAAACTTAGTCGAACCAAAACTAACGTGCCTAGGACACTACTGCTGGCCTCCCCAGGCACAAGCAGAATATACTAGGGAACGGTAAAGCGCAGACACCCGCCGCGTTGCAGTACATAACGGGAAAGTCAAGGAAAACCAATCACTACATGAAGTAACCTAAACTAAGGAAACGTAGCGTAGCTCAACGTAACGTGGCGAAACCAATGTTTCCGTCTTCCCCATATCCAAGCAGGACATATTAGAGGGCAGTAGGGCGCCGAAATCCACCGAACAACACAGTATAGCACAAAAGTCAAAGCAGCCCTGCCGTAACGTTGCCAAACGTAACATAGCCGAACGTATCAGAACTAAAGCCAACGTGCCGATGGCACTTCGGCTGGACTCCCCAGCGCCAAGCAGGACATACTGGATCACAGGATAGCGCAGAAGTACACCGAATATCCGTGTATAGCACAAAGCCCAATGCAATCCTACCCTAACATAGCCAATCGCAACGTAACCGAACGTAACGTGACTCCCTCTAACTTGTCGCGAAAGATATTGCTGGCACCCAAACATTTGAGTGGAACATATTAGAGAAAAATAGAGCACAGAAATCCATGGAATCGCAATGTAAAGCAGAAAAGTCAAAGCTACCCTATCCAAACCTAACCTAACCTAGTCAAGCCAAATTTAATCTAACCAAATCTAACCCGCGGAAGCCGCCATTGCTGGCCTCACCAGAGCCAAGAAGAGCATATTAATTGAGCGTAGAGCGCAGAAGCCCATAGAACGGAAATGAACAGCAGAAAAGTCAAAGGTACCCTAACCAAACCCAGACAAACCTAACATAACCGAACGCAAACTAACTCAACCTAGCCCGCCGAGATCAATATTGCTGGCCTCCGCTGTGCAAAGCCGGACATAGCAGAGCGCAGTGGAGCGAAGGAATCCACCGAATTGCAGTTTATATCAGAAAAGGCCAAGATATCCTGACCAAAGCTTACCTAACCAAACCTAACCGAACGTTGCCTACCTAAGCCTAACGTGCCGAGACCACCATTGCTCGCCTCACGAGGGTCGAGCAGAGTACAGTAGAGGCAAGTAGAACGCCGAAAGCCACCAGATGGCAATGTATAGCAAAAAGGTCCAAGAAAACCCAACCTAACCAGACCTAACCTAACCTATCCAAACGTAGAGTAACTAAACCTAACGAGCGGAGAACTCCATTTCTGGCAACCCAACAACGAGGCCAAACATACTAGAGCACAGTAGAGCGCAGAAATCCGCCGAACATCAGTCTATAGCACGAAAGTCAAAGAAATCCAAACCTAACCGTATCCAACATAACCTAACCAAACGTAGCCTAACTCAACATAACGAACCGCGACCACTATTTTTTAACGCTCCAGGGCAAAGCAGAATACAGTAGAGCACAGAAGAGCGCCGAAATGCCCAGGATAACAGTGTATACCACGAAAGCCAAAGCTACCCTTACCTACTACAAACATAACATAACCAAACGTAGAATGACACAACCTAACGTGACGAGACCACCATTTCTGGCCACCCCGGAGTCGAGCGGATTAGGGTAGAGAAATGAGGAGCGTAGAAATCCACCGAAGAGCTGTGTGTATTTCAAAAGTCATCGATAACCTAGCGAAACCTAACCTAACCTAACTAGACCAAGCGAAACATAACCCAACTTAACGTGCCGCGAACACTACTGCTAGCTTCCACAGATACATGCTGAAAATGATGGAGCACAGTACAGCACACAAGTCCACAGTATATCTGTGTTGAGCACAAGAGTCTAAGCTACTCTGTCCAAGACCAACTTAATGTTACCCAACCGAGCGTAATCTATCTCAACCTAACTTGTCACTACCAGTATTGCTAGCCTCCACAGGGTCAAGCAAAGAATATTAGGGGAGAGCAGAGCGCAGAATTCCATAGAATGGCAATGTATTGCAGAAGAGTCAAAGCTATCATTACCAAACCAAGACTAACCTTGCATAACCAAACGTAACCTAACTCAACCTAACGAGCCGAGACCACTATTATTGGCCTCCGCAGTGCCAGACAGAATATGCTAGAGCACAGTAAAGCGTAGAAATCGACCGCATTGCGGTAATTGGCACAAAAGTCCGAGGTATTCCGAACTAACATATCCTGACCTATCCTAACCAAACGAAAGGCATCTCCTTCTAACGTGCCGCGGCCAGTATTCCTGGCCTCCACACAGCAAAGCAGAGCAGATTATATCACAGTAGAGCGCAGAAATCCGCTGAATAGCACTGCGCAGCGCAAGACTCAAAGCTGTCTGTGCCTAACCTAACCAAGCATGACACAAACGAACGTTACATAAATTCACCTAACCGCCCTACAACACTACTGCTGACTTCCCCGAAGCCAAGCAGCATAGACCAGAGCACAGTAGGGCACAGAAATCCGCGGCGTTGCAGTGTAAAGCACAATAGTCGGAGGTATCCTTCCACAAACTGACCTGACCTAACAAAACCAAACATAGCCTGACAAAACGTAACGTACGGAGACCACTATTGCTGTCTTACCCATAGACCAGGTGAACATATGAGATCACAGTAGAGCGCAGAAGTCCAACTAATGCCGGTGTGCATCACAAATGTCGGATACCGCCTGCTAACCTAATCAATCTTAACGTTCCCTAATTCAACCTACCTCAACCAAACGTTCCTAGTCCACTGTTGCTGGCATCCGCAGCGCCAAGCGGAACATATTGGAGCCCAGTATACCGCAGAAGTCCACCGAATGGCAGTGTATGACACAGAAGTCAGATCCACCCAGTCCTAACGTAACAAAACCTCACACAACCATACGCAACATAACCCAAACTTACGTGCCCAGACCACTACTGCTGCCCATCGCAAAGCCAAGCAGAATATACTAGAGAACACCAGAGCGTAAAAATAAACCGCTTCGCAGTGAATATTACAGAAGTCGGAGATATCCTGACCAAACCGAGCCTAACCTAACCTAACCTAACCAAACGAAGCATAACTCAAGCTTACGTGCCTCGACCATTACTGCTGGCGTCCCAAGAGGCAAGTGGAGTATGATAGAGCACAGTAGAGCATAGGAGTCCATGAAATATCAGTGTCGAGCACAAAAATCGAACATACCCTGTACCAACCCACCTAAACCTGACATAGCCCAACGTAATGTAAATCAACCTAACGTTCCGCGACCAGTAATGTTGGCCTCCACATTGTCAAGCTGAGCATATCAGCGAAGAGTCAGGCGTAGAAATCCATAGAATCGCAGTCTATAGCAGAAAAGTCGAAGGTATCCAAACCTATCCTAAGGCAACGTATCATATCCAAACATACCCTAACTCTATATAACGTGCCGAGACCTCTATTGCTGGCCTCCCCAGAGCCCAGCAGAGCATAGTAGAGCACAGTATAGCGCAGAAATCCACCGAATGTCAGTGCACAGCGCAAAAGTCAAGGCTACGCTGTCCCAACATGTCCTAACGCGATATAACCGAACGTAACGTAGGTCAAGCATACGTGTCTAGACCACTATTGCAGGCTGCCCCAGAGCCAAGCAGAATACACTAGAATTATGCATTAGAGCGCTAAGGGCCACCAAATAGCAGTGTATATCACAAAAGTCGAAGCCACCGTGACCAAAGGTAGGCTAGCCCAGCCGAACCAAACGTAATATAACACAACTTATCGTGACACGATCGCTAATGCTGGCTTCTCCAGGGTCGAGCAGACTATAGTTGTGCGGAGGAGGGCGCAGTAATGCACCGAATAGCAGTGTACAGCACAAAAGTTAAGGTTATCCTATCCTAACCTAACCAAACCTAACATAACCAAACGCTGCATAGCTCAACCTAAGGTGTCTAGACCACTATTGCTGACATTTCCAGAGCCAAGCAGAGTAAGCTAGACCACAGTACAGCGCAGAAGTCCACCGAATGGCAGTGTATAGCACAAGACTCAAAGCTATGACAACCAAACATATCCTAACCTGAAGCAGACGCGCGTAACCTAGCACAAGCTGTCGTGCCACGACCACTATTTCTAGCCCCACGGGAGCCAAGCAGAACAAGGCAGAACAATGGAGAACGCAGGAATTGTCCGAATAGCAGCTCACGGCGCAAAAGTCAATGGTATCTTCTCCTATCCTGTCCAATTGTAACGACCAAACGTAACAAAGCTCAACCTAACGTGCCGCGACCACTATTACTGGCCACCCCAGTATCTCGCAGAGTGTAGCGGAGCAATATAGAGCGTAGAAATACTCCGAATAGCTGTGTATGCGACAAAAGTCAAAGCTATTCCGTTGTAACCTATCCTAACATAATATAGCAAAACGTAACATTGCTTAACAGTACGTGCCGATACCACTATTGCTGGTCTCCCCAGAGACAAGCAGCGCACATTAGAGCACAGTACAGCGCAGGTGTTCATCGAATAGCAGTATACAGCGCAACAGTCAATACTACCCTCCCACCCCACCCCCTCGCCAAACGTGACATAACCAAACGTAGCCTTAATCAAGCTAACGTGCCGGGACAAAGATTACTGGCCACGACAGAGTAGAACAGAGTATAGTGGAGCAATGTGGAGCGTAGGAATGAAGCGAATAGCTGTGTATAGCTAAAAAGTCGAAGATACCATGTCCTAACCTATCCAAACGTAATAAAGCCAAACGTAACATAGCTAAACCTAACGAGTCGAGACCACTATCACTTGAATCGCCAGAGCCAACCAGAATACAATAGAGCACTGTAGAGCGAAGGATGCCACCAAACACCAACGAATAGCACAAATGTCAAAGGCACCGCGACCCTACCAGGCCTAACCTGCCCAACCAAACGTAGAATAACTAAACCTAACGAGACGAGGCCACTGTTGCTGCCCCCCTCCGCCCACAAAGCCAGGCAGAGCTAATCAGAGCACAGTACAGCGTAGAAACGTGCCGAACGGCAACGCATAGCATAAAAGTCAAAGTTATCCTTTCCTACCATAACCAAGCCAAACATAAACGAACGTAACGTAACCGAACCTAACGTGCCGAGACCACAATTACTCTCCTCCCCACAATCCGAGCAGAGTTTAGTAGATCACAGCGGAGCACAGAAATCTATGAGTAACAGTGTATAGCACGAGAGTGAAAGCAATCCAAACTTACTCCAGGCTAACCTAACCTCTCCAAACGTATAGTAACACAACCCAACGTGTCGAGGCCACTATTGCTGGCATACGCAGAAGCAGACAGGATATGCTGGAGCACAGCAGAGCGTAGAAATCGTACGCATTGCTGTGTGTAGCACAAGAGTATAAGGTATCCTAGCCAAACCTGTCTTAAACAAACCTAACCAAACGTATCACAATTCAACCTATCGAGCCGCGGCCACTACTGCTGGGGTCCCCGTAGACAAGCGGAATATGATAGAGCACAGGAGGGCACAGGAACCCACATAATGTCTGTGTTGGGCACGAAAGTCAAAGCTATCCTAACCCAAGCCAACTTAACGTAACCTAGCGGAAAGTAATATAACTGAACCTAACGTGCCGGAACCAGTATTGCTGGCCTCCACAGGGTCAAGAAGAGCATATTAGAGGAGAAAGGAGCGCAGGAATCCACAGAATAGCAGTGTATAGCAGAAAAGTCCATGTTATCCAAACCTAACCTAAGCAAGCATATCATAACGAAACGTATCCTATCTCAACCAAAGTTTGAGGTATCGAGACCTCAATGACTGCTTCCCCAGAGCCAAGCAGATCATACTAGAGCACAGTAGAGCGCAAAGATACACCGTATTTCAGTGTAGAGCACAAAAGTCTAGGGTATCCAAAGCTAAGCTGTCTAAACGAAACCTAACGCAACCTAACGCGCCGCGGTCACAATTTTTGTCCTTCTCAGAGAAAAGCAGGGCATGCTTGATCAGAGTAGTGCGTAGAAATCCCCCGAATAGCAGTTTGTAGCACAAATGTCATGGCTACGCTAGCCTAACCTAACCAATCATAAGAAGCCAAACGCAACCTAACTAAGCCTAACGTGCCTTGACAACCATTGCTGACTCCCACAAAGCCAACCAGAATGTGATAGAGCACAGTAAGGCGCAGAAATCCGCCGCATTGGAGTGTAAAGCATAAAAGTCAAAGATATCCTACCTAACCTGACCCAACCTAACGTAACCAAACGCAGCATAACACAACGTAACGTGACGATACCACTATTGCTGGAACTCCCATAGCCATGCTGAACATGTTAGGGCTCTATACAGTGCAGGAATCCGCCGAATACAGTGTACAGCGCAAAAGGCGCTACTAGGCCCTTCTAACCTAGGTAACTGTAACGCAACCAAACGTTACATAGCTCCACCCAACGTGCAGTGACCACTATTCTTGGCCTCCACATAGTCGACCGGAGTATAGTCCAGCACAGTAGATCGCAGAAATCCACCGAATAACAGTCTGTGCCAAGAATGTCTAGGTTAATGAAACATAACGCAAACAAGTATACCCAAGCCAAGCGTAACTAAACACAACCTAACGTGCCGGGACTACAATTTCTGGCCTCCGCAGAGCCAAGTGGAATATAACAGGGAACAGTAGAGTGTAGAAATCGACCGCATTACAGTGAATAGAGCAAAAGGTAAAGATATCCTAACCTAACCCAGACTATATTAACCTAGCCGAACGTAATCTGTCCCAACCTAACCCGCCGCGACCAGTGCTGCTGACCACCACAGGCTCAAGCAAAGCACATAAGATGAGTTTGTGGTGCAGGAATCCATAGAATCGCTGTGTATAGCAGAAAAGTCGGAGCGATACATACCTAACCATAGCTAACATAACCTAGCCAAACGTAGCGCGTCCGTAACCAACTGCCCGAGACCACTATTCCTGGCGTGCCCAGAGCCAATCAGAACATACTAGAGCATAGTAGAGAGCAGACATCCACCGCATTTTAGTGTACAGCACTAAAGTCCAAGATATCCTATCCTAACCCAAACAAACCTAACCGAACCAAACGTAACCTAACCCTTCATAACGCGCAGCGGCCACAGTTTCTGGCCTCCCCAGAGTAAAGCATAGCATATTAGATCTCAGTGGAGCGCAGCAATCAACCGAATGGGAGTGTATAGCACAAATTCAAGACTGTCCTCTCCTAACCTAGCCAAATATAGCGTAACCAAACGCAAGCTATCTACACTTAACGACCCTACAACGATATTGTTGACCTCCCCAGGGCCAAGCACAATATACTACAGCGCAGTAGATAACGGACATCCACGGCGTTTCAGTGCATAGCGCAAGGGTCGAGGATAACCTGAGATAACCAGACAAAGCCTAACCCAACCTAACGTTGCCTGAGTCAGCATAACGTCCCAAGGCCACCATATCTGCCTTTCCCTGAGACAATCTGAGTATATCAGATTGCAGTGGAACGCCGAAGTCCACTGAATTGCTGTGTACATCTCAAAGGTCAAAGTTATCCTATCCTAACCACACCGAAGGTAACATCACCAAGTGCAACATTATCCATCCTGACGTGCATAGACCACTAGTTCTAGTTACTCTAGTGCCAAGCGGATCACACCGGAGCAAAGTAGAGCGCAGAAATCCATCGAGTAGCTGTGTATACCACGAAAGTCAGAGCTATGCAAACCTTACACAGGGAAACATAACCTAGCTAAACGTAATCAATCCCAACCTAGCGCGGCGAGACCAGTATTGCAGACCTCCACAGAGTCAAGCAGAGCACGTAAGAGCAGAGTGGATCGCAGGAAACCATAGAAACGCAGTGTACAGCTGAAAAGCGGGAGCTGCCCCCGACAAACCTAATCATTCGTAAAATAACCAAACGTAACATAACACAAACTAAGGATACGCTACTGCTATTGCTGGCCTTCCCAGAGCCGTGCAGAGCAGAGTAGAGCTCAGAAATCCGCCGAATATCAGCATATAACACGAAGGTCAAAGCTATCCGAAGCTAATCCAAACGAACGTAACCTAACCAAACGATGGCTAACCTATCCCAACGTGCCGAGTTCACCATTGCTGGCCTCCTCGGAGACAAGCAGAACTTGTTAAGGCACAGTAGAGCGCAGAAATCCCCCGAATAGCAGTATACAGCAGAAAAGTCGAAGCTATCAACCCAAATCAACGAAACCAAACCTTATAAAACGATATCTAGCTAAACCTAACGTGCCGCGACCATTACTGCTGGTATCCAGGGAGACAATCGGAGCAGATTAGAGGAGTGTAGAACGCAGAAATCCAAATTATTGCAGTGTATAGCTGGAAAGTCGGTGCAATCCAAACCCAAGCAATTATAACATAGCATAACCAAACGTATCCTATCTCCACCTAATGTGCCGACACCACTATTACTGGCGTCCTCACCGCCAAGTGGAACATTCTAGAGCACTGTATAGCGCAGACGTCCATCGCATTACAGAGTAAAGCACAAAAGTCAAAGATACGTTATCATAACATGACCTAACCTAACCCAACCAAACGTAGCATAACACAAAATAATGAGCCGATACCAATATTGCTGTCTTTCCCAGTGCCAGGCTGAAAATATTAGAGCACATTAGAGTGCCGAAATCCGCCTAATGGCAGTGTACAGTGCAAAAGTCGAAGATATCCTCTCCTAACTGAGCCAAGCATAACATAACCGAAAGTAATCTAACTCAATTTAACGTGCATCGACCACTGTTGTTGGGCTCCCGAGGGTCGAGCAGGGTATGGTACAGCAGAGTAGAGTGCACAAATCAAAGGAATAACAGTTTATAACACGAAAGTCAAAGTCACACAATCCTAACCCAAACCTACGTAGCATAATCAAACGTAGCATGACACAACCGGACGTTCCGCGACCTCAATCACCGTGATCCACAGAGCCAAGCAGAGCATATTAGACCTCAGTATAGCGGAGAAGTCCACCGGATAGCAGTATATGCCACATAAGTTAAGTCTTCCCTTTCCCAATATAACCTAACCTAAGCTAACCAAACACAACCCGTCGTGCAACGACCACTATTGCTGGCCTACCCACAGAGGAGAACAGCATTGTAGAGCAATACAGAGCGAGGAAATCCACCGAAAAGTAGTGCATAACGCGAGAGTCAAAGCTACCCTCTCCTAACCTAACCAAACCTGATATAACCAGACGTAATATGTCAGTGACTGTCGTGCCGCGACCACTGTTGCTGTCCTCCCCGGAGTAGTATGGAGTATAGTAGAGAATAGTAGAGAGTAGAGATTCACCTTGTAACAGTGTATACCACGAAAGTCAAAGCTATCCATGCCTGACCAAAGCTAACGTAACATAACCAAACGCAGCGAACGTCAACCTAACGTGCCGCGACCGATATTGCTGGCGTCCACAGTGTCAAGCGGAACACGTTAGTGGAGAGGAGGACTCAGAACTCCACATAATCGCAGTCTATATCAAAAAGTAAGAATATAACCAAACATAGCCTGCCATAGCCTAACATGCCGAGACCGCTATTGTTTCCATCCCCAGTGACAAGCAGGACATAGTAGAGCGCAGTAGAGCGCAGAAGTCCACCGAAAGGCCATGTACAGCGCTAAAGTTAAAGCTACCCTGACCAAACACAGTTTGACCCAACCTAACCGAGCGTAGCATGACTCAACGTAACGAGCCCATACCACTATCGCTGGCCTTCCCAGAGCCATGCTGAAAGCATTAGACCACTGTAGGGAGCAGTGATCCACCTAATAGCGGACTATAGCACTAAAGTTATAGCCATTCTCTCCGAACCTAACCAACCGCAATATAACCATACGTAGCCGAACCCAGCCTAACCTGCCGCGAACACTATTGCTGGCCTTCCCAGAGGCCAGCTTAAGATATTACAGCACTGTAGGGCGCTGAAATACACCTAATAGAAAACTATTGCGTTAAAGGCATAAATATCCTCTCCTATCCTAGAAAACTATAATATAGCCGAACGTATCATAACTTACACTGACGTGCCGCGACCACCGTTACTGGCCTCCCCAGAGCCAAGCATGACATAGCAGAGCACAGTAGAGTGCAGGAATCTACTGAATAGTAGTCCACAGCAAAAAAGTTAATGCTACCCAAACCAAACATTGCCTAACCCAAAATAACCGAACGTAGCCAGGTTCAGTACAACGTACCGAGGCCACAGTTGGTGGCCTTCCTAGAGAAAAGCTGAAAATATTAGGGCACTCTAGGGAGCAGAAATCCATCTAACAGCAGACTATTGCTCTAGAGTCGCAACTATCCTCTCCTAACCTAACCGATCGTGACACTGCTCAACCTATCTTGCCGCGACCACTATGGCTGTCCTCCCCAGAGCGAAGCAGAACACATTAGTGTTGAGTAGAAGGCAGAAATCCATAGAATAACAGCGTATATTAGAAATGTCAAAGGTACACATGCCAAAAGCAAGACAACAGAAAAAGCCGAACGTAACCTGACTTATCAGAACGTGTCGAGAACACTAATGCTGGCATTCCCAGAGCCATGCTGAAAACAATAGAACACTGTAAGACGCAAAAATCCACTTAGTAGTAGGCCATTGCCCTACAGACAAAGCTATCATCTCCTAACTCAGCCAGTAGTGACGCAACCAAATCTAACGTAACCCAGCTTAACATGCCGCGACATCTACTGCTGGCCCTATTGCAGCCAGGCAGAACACATTTGTGGAGAGCAGGACTCAGAAATCCATAGATTCGCAGTGCATATCAGAAAAGTCAAAGGTGCCCAAGCATAGCCCAAAGCAACGGAACATGGCCAAACATAGCCTAACTAAACCTAACGTGCCAAGACCGCTATTGCTGCCATTCCCAGAGCCAAGCAAGGCATGCAAGAGCACTGTAGAGCGCAGAAATCCGCCGAAGAGCAGTGTAGAGCACAAAAATATAAGCTACCCTACAAAGCATAGCCTGGCCCACCCTTACCGGACATAACTTGATATATCGTGACATGCAGAGACCACAATTGCTGGCGTTCCCTGACCCAGGCTGAAAGCATTAGATACCTGTATGGCGCAGGAATCACACTAATGGCAGACAATGGCATTATAGTCAAAGCTACCCGCTCCTAAACTTGTCAATAGTCACACAACCATACATAACCCAACTCAACCTAACGTACCGCGAACACTATAGCCCTCCACCCTAGACTCAAGGGGAACACGTTAGTTGTGAGTAGGACGCAGAAATCCAGATAACCGCAGGGTATATGAAAAAAGTCAAAGATACCCAAGCTTAACCCAAACCAACAGAACAAAGCCAAACATTGCCTGACACAAACTAACGTGCCGAGACGTTATGGTGGCCATCCCGAGAGCCAAGGAGAACATACTAGAGCACAGTAGAGTGCAGAAAACCACCATACGTCAGTTTACAGGACGAAAGTTATGTCCACCCAAATCAAACGTAGCCTAAACAAACCAAACCCAACGTAGCATGACTCATCATAACGTGCCGAGACCAACCTCGCTGGCCTTGCCAGAGCCAAGCTGAAAACGTTAAAGCACTATAGGGAGCAGAAACCCACCTAATGGCAGGCTATAGCACCAAAGTCGTAGCTACCCTCCCCTAACTTAACCAAACGTAACGAAACTCACACTAACCTGCCGCGACACCTATTGCTGGACTCCCCAGTGCCAAGCAGAGTACATTAGCAGAGAGTAGAATACAGAAATCCATTGAAAAATTAGTGTACATTAGAAAAGTCAATGCTACCCGAACCAAACCCAAACCAACAGGACATAACCAAACAGTGCCCAACTCAGACTAACGTTGCGAGACCACTATTGCTACACGCCACAGAACCAAGCGGCACATATTAGTGCACAGTAGAGCGCAGAAGTGCACTATATATCAGTGTACTGGATGAAAGTTAAAGCTACCCACATCAAACTTAGCCAAACACAGCATAACCGAACGTAACATGATACAACATATCCTGCCATGGCCACCATTGCTGGTATCCTCAGAGCTAAGCTGAAGATATAAGGTCAATGAAGGTCGCCGGAATCCACCTAATAACAGGCTATAGCACAGAAGTCAAAGCTGTCCTCTCCTAACCTAACCAACCGTAATATAGCGAAACGTAACATGTCTCAACCTAACGAGCCCCTACCACGATTGCTGGCCACCCCATAGCCAAGCAGAACAAGTTAGTGGTGAGTAGAACGTAGAAATCCATAGAATCGGAGTGAACATCAGAAAAGTCAAAGCTACCCAAGCCTAACCCAAACCAACAGAACATAACCAAACGTAGGATAACTAGACAAGACGTGCCGAGTTCGATGTTGCTGCCCTATCCACGGCCAAGCAGGATATACTAGAGCACAGTAGAGAGCAGGAGTCCACCGAATAGCAGCGCACGGCGCAAAAGTTAAAGCTATCCTGACCAAACATTGCCAAACCCAATCAAACCGAACGAAACCCGACTCAACAAAACGTGCCGAGACCACTATTGCTAGCATTCCCAGAGCCAAGCAGATCTTACTAGAGCACTGTAGAGCCCAAAAATCCGACGAAAAGCAACGTACAGCACAAAAGTTGCAGCTACCCTGACCAAACATTGCCCAGCCTAATATAACCGAACGTAACCAGACTAAATTTAACGAGCCGGGACTTCCCAGAGCCAAGCTGATAAGGTTAAAGCGCTGCAGGGCGCAAAAATCAACCTAATAACAGACTATAGCTCTAATGTCAAAGCTATCCTCCTCTAACCAAAACCAACAATAACATAACCAAGCATAACATAACTGAACCTAGCAGAGAACACTATTTTTGCCCGCCCCAGAGCAAAGCAGTACATACTAGAGCCCAGTGGAGTGCGGAGGTCTTCCGAATAGCAGTGTATAGCACAAAAGGTAAGATATCCTGACCAAACTTAGCCTGACCCAATATAACCGGACGTAACCTGACACATCATAACGTGCCGGGAACACTATTGCTGTGATTGCCAGAGCCAGGCTGAAAATATTAGAGCAATGTAGGGTTGAGCGCAGAGATCCACCGAATAGCAGTGCGCAGCGTAGAAGTTAAAGCTATCCTTACCAAACATAGCCTAACCCATCCTAGTCGAACGTAGCCTGACTCATCATAACGTGCCCAGAGCATTACTACTGGCCGACCCCGTGGCGAGCAGTGTACAGTAGAGCAATGTAGAGCGTAGAGATCCTCCGAATGGCGGTGTATAGTACGAAAGACGCAGCTATCCGGTCTCAACATAACCAGACATAATGTCACCAACCGTAGCCTAACAAAGTCTGTCGTGCCACGACCACTATTACTGGCCTCCCCAGAGCCGAGCAGAGTCTAGTAGATCACAGTAGAGCGCAGAACGCTGTCAAATAGCAATGTACGGCACAAAAGTCGAACATACTCTAACCTAGCCATGCCTAACCTGACCTATCCAAACGTAGAGTTACTTGACCTAACGTGCCGCGACCACTATTGCCGGGTTCCCCAGATGCAAGCTGAATATAATATAGGACAGTAGAGCACGCAGGTCCATAGGGTGACAGTGTATAGCACGACGGCCAAGTATATCCTAACCCACCTCAAACGAACTTAATCTGACCAAACGGCACCTAACACAGCCTAACGCGCCGCGGCCACTATTTCTAGAATTCCCAGAGTAAAGCATGGAATGTTAGATCACAGTAGAGCACAGAAAACCACCGGATGGCAGTGTACAGCACAAGAGTCATAGCTATCCTCTCCTAACATAACCGAACATAGTAATGCCAAACGTAACCTAACTCATTCCAACGTGCATAGACCTCTGTTGTTGACATCCCCAGAGCAAAGCAGAGCATACTGTTGCAGAGTAGAGCTCAGAAATACCCCGAATATCACTGCATAGCGCAAAAGTCAATGGTATCATATACTAACCTAACAAATCCTGACCTATCCGAACGTAACATAACTGAAAGTAACGTGTCGCTACCACTATTTCAGGGCTCCGCAGATTCGGGCATAGTATAGTAGAACAAAGTACAGCGATGGATTCTACCTAATCACAATTTGCAACAAGAAAGTCGAAGCTATCCTAGTCTAACGCAACGTATCCAAACCAAATCGAACGCGCTCAAGCACAACCTAACGTGCCGCCACCACAAATACTGGCCTCGCTAGTGTCGAGCAGTCGCTTGTAGAACAATGCAGAGCGCAGATATCGTTCAAGTAGCAGTGTATAGCACAATGGTGAAAGATGTCCTGTTCAAACGTGGCCAAACGTAGTGTAACCGAACGTAACCTAGCACAACATAAAGTGCCGAGACTACCATTGCTGGCTTCCCAGAGACACGCAGGGCATATTAGGGCAACGAACAGCGCGGGAATTCACCGAATAGCAGTGTACAGCACAAAAGTCAAAGCTATCTACTCCTAACCCAAACAAACGTAACGTAACCAAACGTAATCTAACACATACTAAAGTGCCGTGAAAACTATTCCTGGCATCACCAGAGTTCAGCAGAGCTTAGCACAGCAATCTGGATGGTAAAAGTCAAGTGAAAAGCAGTGTGTGACGCAAAACTCAATTCTATCCTGTCCTAACCTTTCCTAACTTAATCGAACCAAACGTAACCTAACTTAATCCAACGTGTCGAGACCACACGTTCAGGCCTCCCCAGATTCAAGCTGAATATGCTAGCGTAAAATAGAGAGCAGAAAGCCAACAAACAGCATTGCATACCACAGAAGTCAAAGATACCCAGACCTAACCTGACACAACCGGGAATAACCAAACGTGGCCTAACACGACGTAACTTACCGATACCAGCATTGGCGGCCCTCCCAGAGCCAACGTGAACATATTACGGCACAGTAGAGCGGAGAAATCCGCCGAATAACAGTGCGTAGTGCAGGAGCCATAGCTATCCTCTCCTAATCTAGCCAAACATAGCGTAACCAAACGTAACGTAACTCATCCTAACGTGACGCGACCACTTGGCTGGCCGCCGCAGAGCCAAGCAGAACATGTTAGATGTCTGTAGAGAGCAGAAATCCATAGAGTTGCAGCGTATGGGGTAAAAGTCAGTGCCATCCAAGCCTAACCCAGGCAAACAGAACCTAACCAAGCGACACATAACTCAAAATAAAGACACGCGACGACCATTGCAGGACGCCCCGGCGCCATGCAGAATACGGTAGAGCACAGCAGAGCGCACAAGCCCACAGAATAACACTGTATAACACGAAAGTCAAAGTTACCCTAACCTATCGCGAACAAACGTAACCTAACAAACCGCAGCCTAACTCCAGCTAACATGAAGAGGCAACTAGTACAGCCCACCCCAGAGCCGAGCAGAGAATGGTAGAGCAATGTGGAGAGTAGAAGTCCACCGAACAGCAGTGTGTAGAACAATGGTGTAGAATAACTGGACCAAACCTGACCGAACCAAACAAACCATACGTAACGTAACACAACTGAGCATTCCGCTACCACTATTGATAGCGTCCCCAGAGACAAGCAGAATATGAAAGTGCGCAGTAGAGTCCAGTGGTCCATAGCATGGCAGTGTTGAGCACAATGGTCAAAGCTATCCTAACCTAATTCAAAGAAGCCTGATACCAACAAACGTTATCTAACTCGACCTAACGTGCAGGGACCTCTGTTGCAGGCCTCCTCAGAGGCAAGCAGAGCATATTAGAGCACAGTAGAGCATAGAAGTACGCCGAATAGCAGGGTATATCACAAAAGTAAGAGCTGTCCTCCCCAACCGAAACCGAACCTGAAATGGCCGAACCTAACTTATCTAAACCTTCCGCGTCACGACCACCATTGCTGGCCACATCAGTGTCGAGCAGAGTATAGTAGAGCAATGTAAAGCACAGAAATCCACCAAATAGCAGTTTATAGCGCAAAAGTCAGAGTTATCATAACCTAACATAACCAAACGTATCATGACCTAGCGTAACATAATCCAACCTAGCATGCCTAGACCGCTATTGCTGGCCTCCCGGTGCCAAGAAGAATACACTAGAGAACAGCAGAGCGCAAAAAGCCTCACTAGAGCAGCGAATGGCGCAAACGTCAAAGACACCTTAACCTCACATGACCTATCCTAGCCTAACCGAGCGTAGACTAACTAAGCCAAACGAGACGAGATCACTACGGCTGGCCTCCGCAGCACCAAGCAAAACACAGTAGCGCAATGTAGAGCGTAGAAATACGACGAATAGCAGTGTATAGCACTAATGTCACTGCTACCTTATCCTAATCAGTCCATGCGTAATATGACCAAACCCAATCTAACTTAACATATCGTGCCGAGAGCACTACTGCCTGATTCTCCGGAGCCATGTAGAATATAATAGGGCACAGCAGAGGGCAGAATGCCTTCAAGGAGCAGTGGATAAGACAAACGTCACTGAAATCCTAGCCTTACGTGTCCTAACGCAAACAAGCCAAGCGCAGACTAACTAAACCTAACGAGTTGAGACCGTTTTCGCTCTCTTCCAGAGTGTCATGCAAAGCATACCAGAGCACAGTACAGCGCAGAGATCCGCGGCATTGCAGTGTAAAGCACAAAAGTCACAGACACGCTATCCTAGCGTGACCTCATCTAACTTACCATACGTATCATAGCCCAGCGTAACATGCCGATGCCACTATTCCTGGCCCTCCCAGAGCCTAGGCTGTCATATTAGAGCACAGTAGAGTGCAGAAACCCGCCGAAAAGCAGTGTATACCACGAAAGTCAGAGCTATGCAAGCATAAACCAAACAAACATAGCCCAACCGGACGAAGCCTAAATTATCCTAACGCGTCAAGAGCATTATTGCTGGCCTCCTCAGGAACAAGCAGAGCATATTAGAGCACAGCGGAGCGCGGAAATCCGACGAATAGCATTGTAGAGCACAAAAGTGAAAGCTTGTCCCCCTAATCTAACCAACCGTAACGTAACCAAACGTAGCCTAACCCAACATAACGTGACGCGACCACTATAGATGACCTTCCGAGTGTCAAGAGGAACATATTACAGGGGAGTAGAGAGAAGAAATCCATGGAATCACTGTGAATAGCCGAAAAGTTTAAGATATTCGAACCTAACTGTTGCTCTCATAACCTGACCAAACGTAGCCTATCTGTACCTAACGTGCCTAGAGCACTATTGCTGACCCCTTGAAGCCAATCAGAATATACCAAAGCGCAGTAGAGCGCAGAAATCCGCCGCAATGCAGTGTAATGCACAAACGTCAAAGATATCCTGACCCAACCTCATGTAGCCTACCACAGCCAAACGTAACCTGACACGACGTAACGCGCCGAGACACCTATTGCTGTCCTCCACAGTGCCAAGCAGAACATATTTGAACACAGTCGCGCGCAGGAATCTACCGAATACCAGTGTGTGAAGCAAAAGCAACAGCCAGCCTTACCAAACGTAGAGAAACGCAACCTAATCGAACGTAACGTAACTCAACATATCGTGCCGCGTTCGCTATTGCTGGCCTTCCCAGAATCGAGCAGAGTATAGTAGAGCAATGAACAGCGCAGGAATCCACCGGATAGCAGTGTATAGCACAAAAGTGGAAGCTATCCCCTCCTAACCTAGCCAAGCCCTACTTAACAAAAAGTAACACAACAAAACCTAACGTGCCGCGACCACTATTCCTGGCGTCCCAGGAAACTAGCAGAGTGTAATAGCACACGGCAGTGCGCAGAAGTCCATAGAATAGCAGCGCGCAGCTCTAAGGTCAAAGCTGCCCTAACATAATGCAACGTAACCTAACCTAACCAAACGTACTCTAACTCAACATTACTTGCCGCGACCACTACCGCTGGCCTCCCGAGTCTGGCATCGCCAGAGTCACGCAGAACATACTAGAACACAGCAGTGCGCAGAAATCCGCCGCTTAGCAGTGTACACCACAAAAGTCAAACATATCCTGAACTAGAACGACCCTTCCTAACCAATAAAAACGTAGTATCGCGAACACTATACTTGGCGTCCTCGGAAACAGGCAGAATGTGATACCCCACTGTAGTGCGCAGAAGTCCATAGAATGGCAGTGCGCAGCACAAAAGTCGAAGCTATACCAACCTAACCCAACGTAACCTGACCTAACCAAACGTAATCTAATTCAACCTAACCTACTGCGACCACTATTGCTGGCCTCTCCAGAGTCGTGCAGAGCATACTAGAGGAGAGTATAGCGCAGAAGCCCATAGAAACGCGGTATACATCAGAAAAGTCAAAGATATTGAGACCTACCCCAAACGAACGTAACCAAACATAAGGCGGCCAAACACAACGTAACTTGCCGATACCACGTTTGCTGGCCTTCCCTTTGCAAATCAGAACGTACTGGAGCACTGCAGGTCGATGATATCCACCGAATAACAGTGTATAGAGCAAAAGTCAAAGATATCGCCTCCAAACCTATCCAATCGTAACACAACCAAACGTAACATAACAAAACCTTACGTGCCCTGGCCACGATTGCCGACCTCTCCAGGGCCGAGCAGAATATGCTACAGCACAGTAGATCGCAGAGGTCCACTGAATAGCATTTCATACCATAAGCGTCAA
>NW_016908747.1:116971-126573 GCF_001483705.2 Eufriesea mexicana | reverse complement strand
ATCCAATCGTAACACAACAGGACGAAACATAACACAACCTACCGTGCCGAGGCCACTAATGCTGGCCTCGCCTGAGCCAAGCTGAATATACTAGAGGTAGCAGAGCGCAGAGACCTACCGAATAGCAGTGTACAGTACAAAAGTCAAAGCTGTCCCATCCAAATATAGCCAAACCTAGCCTAACCGAACGAAACGCAGCTCAACCTAAATTGCGGCAACCACTATTCCTGGCGTTCCAAGACGCAAGCAGATTGTGGTAGCGTACAGTAGAGAGTAGGAGTCCATAGGATGGAAGCGCGTAACACAAATATCGAAAATACCCTAACCTAACGCAACATAACCTAACCTAAACCTACGTATTCTAACTGAACACAACATGCTGCTGCCACTATTGCCGCACTCACGAGAGTCGAGCAGATTGTAGTGGAGGAATGTAGAGTGCACGAATCTACCGAAGAGCAATGTATGGCACATATGCCTAAGCTGTCCTATTCTAACCTATCCAAACGTAACATAACCAAACGTGTCCTTACTCAGCCTTACGTGCCGAGGCCACTACAGCTAGCCTCCCCAGGGCCAAGCAGAACACACTTTAGTACAGCTGATCGCGGAAATCCACCGTACAACAGTGTATACTGCGTATGTCGAAGCTATCCATATGTAACCCAAACTAACGTAACCCAACCAAACGTAGCATAACTCAAGCTAACGAGATCACTATTGCTGGCCACCACAGAGCCAAGCAGGGATTAGATCACAGTAGAGCGCAGATACCCGCGGACAGCGGTGTAGAGCAAAAAAGTGTAAGCTATCCTATTCTGACCTCTCCAAACGTGCCATAACAGAGCGTAGCATATCAAACCCGAGTGTGTCGAGACTACCATTGATGGTCTCCCCAGCGAAAAGTAGAGCATACTAGAGGACCGTAGACTGCAGAAGTCCACCGCATTGCAGTGCAAAGCACGGAAGTAGAAGATACCCTAACCTAACCTGACCTAACCTAACCTAACCAAACGAAGTGCAACTCGAGATAGCTTGACGAGACCAATACTGCTGGGCCCGCAGAGCCAAGCTGAGTATAGCAGAGCAGAGGAGATCGCAGTGATCCGCCTCATTCCACAGTATAGGACAAGTCCAGGCCAATCCTATCCTAATGTAACCAATTGTACCACAACCAAACGGAAACCATCACAAAATAAAGACCTACGAACTCTATTTCTGGCCTTCCCAGAACAAAGCAAACCATACTAGAGCACAGTAGAGCTCAGAAGTCAACAGCATTGCAGTGGAAAGCGCAAAAGTGGAAGATACCTTAACCAAACCTCACCTACCATAGCCCATACAAACGCTGTGCAACTCAACCTAACGCGCCGAAACCACTATTGCTGGCCTCCACAGAGCCAAGCAGAATATACTAGAGCACAGTAGAGCTCAGAAATCCAAATCAATGCAGCGCATAGCACAAAAGTCGAATACATCCTTACCGTAAATGACATTAGGTTACCGAACGAAAGGAAGCATGGCTCAACATATCATGTCGCGGCCACTGTTGCTGGCACCCCCAGAGCCCAGCAGAATATAGTAGAACAACGTAGATCACAGGAATCCACCGAAAAGCAGTGTATAGCGCGAAAGTCAAAGCCATCCTGACCAAGCAGCACCAAACCTATTCTAACCAAACTGCACCTAACACAACCTAATGTGCCACAATGTTCATTGCTCGCTTCCAAGAGCCTAGAAGGTTGTAGTAGACCAATGTAGAGCACATAAATCCTTCGAATGGCAGTGTATAGCACAAAAGTCAGAGAAACACCAAAAAGCCTTCCTAACCTAACCAAACGAAGCGTAACCGAACACAACCTAGCGTGCTGTGTCCACTACCAGCGTGCACCCGAGAGCAAAGAAAAGCTTAATAGAGCACAGCAGAGCGCAGAAATCCATCGAATAGCATTGTATGCCACAAATGTCTAAGCTATTCACTCCTAGCGTAGCCAAACATATCATACGCAAACGTAGCCTAACACAACCTAACGAAACGGGACCACTATTGCTGGTCTCCGCACAGCCAAGCAGATAATATTATAGCACAGTAGAGCGCTGAAATCCGCCGTTAGCAGTTTATAGAACAAAAGGTTAGTCTGTCCTATCCTACCCCCACGAAACGTAGCATAAGCAAACGTAGCATAACTCATCCTAACGTGCCGAAACCAGTATTCCTGGCATCGCCAGAGTCACGCAGAGCATACTAGAACACAGCAGTGCGCAGAAATCCGCCGCTTAGCAGTGTACACCACAAAAGTCAAACATATCCTGAACTAGAACGACCCTTCCTAACCAATAAAAACGTAGTAAAGCTGAACACAACGTGACGAGGCCAATGCTGGCCGCCCAAGAGTGAAGCAGAGCATATTAGGGCACATTAGAGGGTGGAAATCCACCGTATAGCAGCGAGTAGCACAAAAGTCGAAGTAGCCTATCCTAACTTAGCCAAATGTAACATACACAAACCTAGCATAACTCAACCTAACATGACGAAACCACTATTTCTGTCCTCCACAAAGGCAAGCAGAACGTACTAGAGCACAGTAGTGCGCAGAAATCCACCGCGTTGCAGTGAATTGCGTAAAAGCCGTAGATACACTAACATAGCATGACCTATCCTTACCAAGCAAAACGAAGCTTAGCTCAAATGACGTTCCGCGAACTCTGCTGCTGGTCGCTCCAAAGCCAAGCAGATTGTAGTAGAGCGTAGTGGATTACAGAAATCCACCGAATAGCTGTGCAAATCACAAAAGTCGGAGTAACATATGCTAACCTTGCCAAGCGTAGCATATGCAAACGGAGCCCATCTAAACATAACACAACGCGAACGCTACTGCTGGCCTCCCCAGCGCCAAGCACAACATATTACAGCACAGCAGAGCGCAAAAGTCCACCGCATTGCTGTTTATACCGCAAGAGTCAAACATACACTGACCTAAGCTCACCAAACCTAACCTACACGAACGTAGTATAACATCACAGAACATGACGAGACCAATATTGGATGACATCTCAGGGACAAGCAGGGATTATTAGATATCATTGAATAGTAGAAATCCACCGAGTAGCAATGTATATCGCACAAAGAAAGGCTATCCTGTCCTAACCTAAACAAACGAAACATAAGCACACGTAACCCATTTGAACCTTACGCGACGAGACCGCTCTTGCTGGCCTGTACAGAGCCATGCAGGACATACTAGAGCACAGTAGAACGAAGAAATCCACCGAAGCGTAGCGTAGAGCACAAATGATGAAGCTACCCTAACCAAACTTAGCCTAACCCAACCAAACCGAACGTAACTTGACCACACGTAACGTGCAGGGACCCGTATTGCTGGCCTTCCCAGAGACAACCTGAAGATATTTGAGCATTGTAGGGCGCAGAGACCCACCTAACACCTACTATAGCACTAAAGTCAAAGCTGCCCTCGTCTAACCTAACCAAACGTAACATAACCAAACGTAACATAGCTCAACTGAACGTGCCGCGACCACTATTGCTGGCCTCCCCAGTGCCAACCAGGACTTACTAGGTCAAAGTACAGCGCAGAAATCCACCGAAGACTAATGTATAGCACAAATGTTAAAGCTACCCTAACCAAACTTAGCCTAACCCAACCTAACCCAACCTAACCGAATGTAACCTGTCGCATCGTAACGTGCCGAGACGCTATTGGCGGCGGTCCCAGAGCCAAGCTGAAATATTAGAACCCTGCAGGGCGCAGAGATCTAGCTAATGACGGACCATGTCACTAAACCCAGAGCTATCATCTCCTCACCTAACGGACCGTGACATGCCCATACGTAACCTAACTATGCCTAACGTGCCACGACCACTATTGCTGGCCTCCCGAGAGCCAAGCAGAGCGCACTAGTGGACAGTAGAAAGCAGAAATCCGTAGAATCGCAGTGTACATCGGAAACGTCAGAGCTACACAAGTCTAACCAAAACCAACAGAACATATCCTAACATTGCATAGCTCAACCTAACGGAACGAGACCGCTGTTGCTGCTCTTCGCAGTGCCAAGCAGGACACACCAGATCACAGCAGGGCCCAGAATTTCTCCGTATATCTGTGTACAGCACAAGAGTTAAATCTATCCCAACCAAAGTGAGCATAACGCTGCCTAACCTAACGTTACATGGTTCAACATAACGTGCCGAGACCACTATTGCCGTCCTTCCCAGAGACAAGCTAAAAATATTAGAGCAATGTAGGCCGCAGGAATCCACCTAATAGCAGGCTATGGCACTAAAGTCAAATCGGTCCTTTCCTTCCCTAACCAATCGTAACATAAACAAACGTAACACAGCACAACTAAACGTGCCGCGAACACTATTGCTGGCCTCCCCAGATCCAAGCAGAAGACATCAGTGGAGAGTGGAACGCAGAAATCCACATATTCGCGGTGTATATTAGGAAAGCCAAAGCCACACAAACATAACCCAAACCAACGGAACGTAAACAAATATAGCATTGTTCAACCTAACGTGCCGAGACCGTTATTGCTGCCCTTGCCAGATCCAAGCTGGACGTACTAGAGCACAGTAGAGCGCACAAATCCATCGAAAAGCAGCGTATAGCATGAACGGAAGAGCTAACCTGACCAAACCCAGCCAAACCCAGCCAAACTGAACGTATCTCGACCAAACATAACGTGACTAGACCATTATTGCTGGCCTTCCCATAGCCAAGCGGAAAATATAAGAGCGCTGTAGGGCGCAGGAGTCCACCTAATAGCAGACCATGGCACTAAAGTCAAGGCTATCTTCTCCTAACCTATCCAACCGTAACATAACCGAACGTAACATATCTCAATCCAACGTGTCGCGACCACTATTACTGGCCTGCACAGAGCCAAGAAGAACATATTAGTGCAGAGCAGAACGAAGACACCAATTGAATCGCTTTGTATATCGGAACAGTCAAAGCTACCCAAACCTAACACAAATCACTTTAACATAGCTAAACATGGCTTAACCCAGACTAATGTGATGAGACCGCTATTTCTGCCCTCCCCAGTGCCAAAGAGGACACACTAGAGCACAGTAGATCGCTGAAATCCACCTAATAGCAGTGTACAGCACAAAAGTTCAACCTGTCCTAACCAAACTTAGCCTAACCCAAACTAACCGAACGTAACCTGACTAAACGTAACGTGCCGACACCACTATTGCCGACCTCCCCAGAACCAAGTAGAATATACTAGAGCATTACAGATCGTAGAATCCACCGCATTGCTGAGTATAGCACAAAAGACGGAGATACCCGAACCTAACATGGTCTAACCTAACCTAACAGGTCTTAGCATAGCTCAACGTAGGGCGTCGAGGCCACTTCTGCTGGCGCCGCCAGAGCCAAGCGGAATATATTACACCACCGCAGATCACAGGAATCCACCACAAAGTAGTGTATAGTACGAAAGTCGTAGCTATTCTAACCAAATTTTACCTAACCTAACCACACCGGACGTAACCTAACCCAAACTCGCGTGCCATGACCACCGCTGCTCGCCTTCACAGAGCCGAGCGGAGTATAGTAGAGAAATGCCCAGCGCTGAAATCCACCGTCTAGCAGTGTGTGGCACGAAAGTCAAGGTAGCCTTTCCAAACATGACTTAACGTTACCTAACCAAACGTGACACATCTGAAACTATCGTGCCGACGCCACTATTGCTGACCGCCCCACAGCCAAGCCGAAAGTATTAGAAAAAAGTGGAGCGCAAAGACCCGCGGATAGCAGTGTATAGCACCAAAGTCTGGAAAATACCATCCTAACCTCACCAAGCGCAACATATCCGAACGCAGCATAGCTCAACCTAACGTGCCGAGACTACCATTGCTGGCCTATGCAGAGCCAAGCAGAATATACCAGAAAGCAGTGGAGCGCAGAAATCCACCGCATTGCAGTGTATAGCACAAATGTCAATGTAGCATGTCCTCACCTAGCCAAACGTAACACATACAAACGTAACCTAACTAAGCCTAGCATGACGGGACCAGTATTGCTGGCCTCCACAGAGAAAAGCAGAATGCACTGTAGGACAGAAGAGCGCAGAAATGCACCCCATTGCAGTGAACAGCACAAAAGCCGCAGGTAATCTAACCTAACCTGACCTAACCTAGCCTCACGTAACGTAGCGCAGAACAACGAAACTTGCCGCTACCACTGCACCTGGCATCCCCAGAGCCAAGCAGATTGTAGTAGAGCAGGGTATACCACAGTAATCCACGGAATAACCGTGTATAGCACGAAAGTCATAGTTATCCTGACCAAACATAGCCTAATCTGTCTTAATCAAGCGTAACCTAACACAACCTGACGTGCCACGACCACTATCGCTCGCATCCGCAGAGTCGAGCCGGGTATAGCAGAGCAATGTAGAATGCAGGAATCCACCGATTAGCAGTGTATGGCACAAGAGTCAACGAAATGCTTCCCGAATCTTCCTAACCTAACCAAGCGAAACGTATCGTAACTATATCCGACATGCCGAGACCACAATTGCTGGACTCCCCAGAACACAGCAGAGTATACTAGAGGACAGCGGAGCGTAGGAATCCACCGCACTGCATTGTACAGTACAAAAATCAGACGTATCCTGACATAACCTGACCTTACGTAACCTATCGGAACGAAGAGTAACTCAACATAACGTAACGGGGCCAATATTGGTGGCCTCCCCGGTGCCAAACGGAACATATTATGGGAGAGCATATCGCTGAAATTCATAAAATCGCAGTGTATAGCTGAGAGGTCAAAGCTATCCATACCTAACCCAAACTAGTGCGACCTAATTAAACATAGACTACCTCAACCTATCGTGGCGCAACAACTATTGCAGCCCCCTCCCCCACGAACCAAGCAGGATATACTAGAGCACAGTAGAGGGAAGGAATCCACCGAAGAGCACTGTACAGCACAAAAGTAAAAGCTATCCTGACGAAACATAGCCGAACCCATCCTAACCGAACGCATCCTGACTCTACGTAACGTGCCGAGAGCACCTTTGCTGGCCTCATTAGGGCCAAGCAGAACATATTAGAGTACAGTAGAGCGCAGAAATCCACGGAACAGCAGTGTATAGCAGAAAAGTCCATGCTATCCAAACCTAACCTCAGCAAGCCTATCATAACGAAACGTATCCTATCCCTAATTCAGTATTCCTGGCCTCCACAGAGCCGAGCGGGGCATAATAGAGGAGAGTTGGGCGCAGAAATCTATATAATCGTTGTGTATAGCGGAAACGTCAACGCTACCCTGTCCAAACATGGTTAGCACCCATATAATCGCAGTGTATAGTAGAAACGTCAAAGATATCCAAACCCAACCCAAAGAAGTATAGCATATCCAGACGCAGACTGACACAGAGCAACGACCAGTGATTACTATTGCTGTCGTCCCCAGGTCCAAGCATAATATTGTGAAGCAGATTACAGCGCAGGGATAGGACGAATAACAGTGTAAGGCACAAAAGTCAATGATAACCTGTGCTAACCTGACCAAACGTATCATAGCCGATCGTAACCAAACCCAAACCTACGTGCCGAGACCAATCCTGCTGGCCTCCCCACCGCTAAGCATGATATACTAAAACACAGTGGAGTGCAGGTGTCCTCCGAACAGCAATGTATAGCATATACGTCGAAGATATACTAACCTAACCTTACCTACCTAACCATACCGAAAGTAGCATAACTCAAACTACCGCGCGGAGATGCCATGCCTGGCATCAGCGGAGCCAATCAAAACATACTAGAATACAGTAGAGCGCAGAAATCCACCGAATAACGGTGTATAACACAAACGTCAAAGTCATCCTATCCAAACATAACCTCACCTGTCATAGCCATACGTAACCTATCTCAAACTAACGTGCCGACAACACCACTACAGCCCTCCCCAGATCCAAGCAGATTATACTAGAGCACAGTGGAGTGCAGAAATTAACCACTTTACTGTGTTTAGCAGAAATGTCAGGGATATCCTGACACAACCTAGCCTACCCCAACATAACCGAACGTAGCCTAACAAAATTTAATGTGACATGACCACTTTTGGATTCCCTACAGATCTACGCGGAATATGCTATAGCACGGTAGCGCGCAGAAATCAATGATATCCTATCCAAAACTATCCAAGGGTAACATAGCCAAGCGTAACTTAGCCCTCCCTAATCTGCCGAGACCGTCATAGCTGGCATCCCCAAAGCCAAGCAGAATATACAACGGCACAGTAGAGCGCAGAAGTCCCTCGCATTGCAGTGTACAGCGCAAGAGTCAAATCGGTCCTATCCAAGACTGACGCTGACTAGCTTGACCAAACGTTATATAACTCAACCTAACGTGCCGAGACCACAATTGCTTGCCTTACGAGAGCCAAGCGGGGTATATCAGAGGAACGTAGAGCGCAGAAATCTACCGAGTAGCGGTGTATAGCACAATGGACAAAGCAAGCATATTCAAACCTATCCAAACGTAAGATATTTAAACGTCACTCTATTCAACCTAATGTGTCGACACGACTACTGCTGACCTCCACAGTGCCAAGCAGAATGTATTACAGCGCAGCAGGGGGCAGCGATCTACCGCATTGTAGTGTACAGTGCCGAAGACATAGCTGTCCTAACGTAACCTGACCTAACCTAACCTAACCAAATGAAATCTTACCGTACCTGACGAGACGCTACCGCTATTGCTGTCCTACCCATATACAGCAGGACAAATTAGGCAAGGGTAGAGCGCATAAATCCATAGGATCGCAGTGTATAACTCAAAACGCAAAGCTACCCTGTCCTAACCTACGAAACATAACATAAGCGACCGTAACATAGCTCGAACTTACGTGCCGAGATCATTACCGCAGGCATCAGCAGAGCCATGCAGAACATGCAAGAGGGCACTAGATCGGAGATATCCAGAAAATCGCAGTGTATAGGAAAGAAGACAAAGCTGTCCGAACCCAACACAACCAACCATAACGTAGCCAGTGGTAACATATCTCAACCTATCGTGCTGCGGGCATTGTAGCTGGAAACCGCAGGGAACTACGGAGCATATTATGTCCCAGTAGAGACCTGAAACCCACCGAATAATTGTGTATAGCACAAAAGGGAAAGCTATCCTATCCTAATCTAACCAAATACCCGAACCGAACCATACGTAGTCGAACTCAAACAAACTTGCCACGACCGCAATTGCTGGCCTCCGCAGAGCAAAGCACGGGATATTACAGCAATGCAGAGAGCAGAGGTCCACCGAAAACAGCGTGTACACAAGAGGTAAATCTATCCTAACAAAACCTAACCAATCCCAACCAAACCAAACGTAACACATAACAGCCTGACGTGCCGAAACCAAAGTTGCTGGCCGCCAGAGGTCGAAGCAAAATATTCAAGAGCACAGTACACCGCAGATACAAACCGCATTGCAGTGCCTAGCTGAAAAGTCAAAGACAAACCGAACCAACCTTGCATCTCCTAACCGGACCAAACACAGCCTAACTCAGCATAACTTGCCGAAACCACAATCGCTGGCCTCCACAGAGTGAAGCAGA
>NW_016908747.1:57285-116791 GCF_001483705.2 Eufriesea mexicana | reverse complement strand
GTGGACCCCAGAAACCAACCGAATAGCTCTGTAGGGAGCAAAAGTGAAGGCTAGCCAATCCTATCCTAACATTAAGTAACACAACCCTACGTAACTTAACTCATCCTAACGTGCCGGGACCACTATTCCTGCCCTCCACAGAGCCAAGCAGAATATACTAGAGCTCGGTTGGGCGCAGGAATCAAGCCCATTGCAGTGTACAGCAAAAATGCAAAGGTGTCCCTAACCTAATCTGACAAGCCCCAACCTAACCAATCCTAGACTAACTGAACGTAAACGTGTCGGGGCTGCTATTGTTGGCCTCACCAGAGCCAAGCAGCACATACTAGGGCAGAGTAGAACGCAGAATTACACCGAAAAGCAGTGTACATCACAAAAGTCAAACCTGCCCCACCCCAACCTAACCAATCGAACCACAAAACCACGAAACAAGACCAAACCCATCGTTCCGCGACCACTAGTGCTGGTCGCCCCAGATCCAAGCAGAACATAACAGAGGAGAGATGAGCTCAGCAATTCATAGAATCGCAGTGAATAGCTGAAAAGTGAAAGATATCCAAACCTAACCCAAACAAACGTAGACTAACTCGACCCAACGTGCAGCCACCACTATTGCTGGTCTCTCCAGGGCTGCGGAGAATACAGAAGAGCGCAGAAGAGCGCAGAAATTCTCCGAATAACAGTGTGTAGCGCGAAAGTCATTGCTGTCCATTCCGAACTTAACGCAACGTTAACTAACCAAACGTAAGAGAACACCACCTAACGTGCCGAGACCACATTTGCTGGCATCCCCAGAGACAAGCAGAAAAACATTATAGCACATTAGGGCTCAGAAATGCACCGAATATCAGCGTCCTGCAAAAAAGGCAATGCCACACTGCCCTAACATTACAAATCGTAACACAGCGTATCGTAACCTATCTCAACCTGACGTGCAGTGAGCACTATTGCTGACCTCCCCATAGGCGAGCAGAACATATTAGAGGAGAGGAATATTCAGAAGTCCATAGAAAGGCAGTGTATAGAAGAAAGTCGGAGCTATCCTAACTGAGCAATACCTAACCTAATCTCGCGAGCGAAACCTAATTGTGATCGGGGCACGTTACGTTTGGTTTGGTCAGGTTAGGTATGGTTTGGTCAGGATGGCACAGACTTTTGCGCTATGCACCGCAATGCGGTCGATTTCTACGCTCTCCTATGCTCTAGCCTATTCTGCTTGGCCTTGCGGAGGCCACAAATATTGGCCTCGGCTCCTTAGTTTGAGTTACGTTACGTTACGTTATCTTACGCTTGGTTAGATCAGGAATGGATAGATGTGACTTTTGTGCTATACACAGCTATGCGGTGGATTTCTGAGTTATACTGTGCTGTAATATGCTCTGCCTGTCTCTGGAATGCCAGCAATATTGGTCTCGGCACGATGGGTTGAGTTAGATTAAGTTTGGTTGTGTTAGGCTTGTCTGGGTGTAGGATAGGATAGCTTTAACCTTTCTACTACACGTTGCCATTCTTCGGACATCTGCACACTACTCTCCTTTACTGTTCTGCTTGTCGTTGGGGAGGAGAGCTGTATTTGACACGGCTCGTTAGGTTTAGTTGGCCTACGTTTGGTTAGGCTGGGATAGGCCACGTTAGGCTAGGGTATCCCTGACATTTGTGGTATACACTGCTTTTCGGTTGACTTCTGCGCTCTACTCTGGTCTAATGCATTCTGCTTGGCTCTGGGACGACCAGCAACAGTAGCCTCGGCTCGTCAAGTTAAGTCAGGATACGTTTGGTTAGGTTACGTTTGTTAGGGATAGGTATGAATATCTTTGACTTTCTTGGCGTAGACTGGTATTCGGTGGGTCTCTGCCACCTACTTTGCTCTACTATACGCTGCTCGATTCTGGGGAGACCAGCAATGGCAGTTGCTGGTCGATAGTCTGAGTTAGTTTACGTTTGTACAGGTTACGATTTGTTAGGATAGTGGAGGATAGCTTAGATTTCTGCGCTGTACACTGCCATTCGGAGGATTTCTGCGCTCTGCCATGCGCTAATATGACATGCTTGTCTATGGGCAAAACAGCAATAGTGTTCTCGGCACGATAATTTGAGATACACTGCGTTTGGTTGAGTTTCGTTGTAATGGCTTCGACTTTTCTGCCATGCTTGACAGTCTATGGACTCCTGCGCCCTACTCTCCTCTTCTGTGATCCGCTTGGCGACGGGGATGCCAGCACTAGTGGTCTATGCACCTTAGGTTTAGTTAGGTTACGTTTGGTTATGTTATGTTTGCTTAGGTTAGGCTAGAGTAGATTTGAATCTTGTGCTATACACCCCTTTTCTGTGGAAGTCTGCGCTCTACTGTGATCTAATATGCTCTGCCTTGCTCTGTGCATGCCGGAAATAGTGGCTGCGGCGCGTTAGGTTGTGTTTGGTAGTGTTTGGTTTGGTTAAATTTTTAGATGTTAGGTTAGGGTATCTCCGACATTTGAGCTGTAGACTATATTGCGGTGGATTTCTGTGCTCTACTGTTCTCTAGTATTTGGTGCTTGGTTCTGCGGCGGAATGAAATGGTGGTCTCGGCACGTTAGGTTGAGTTTCGTTACGTTTGGGTATGTCACGTTTGGTTAGGATCGGAGAGGGTGGACCCTACTTTTCTGCTACACACTGCTATTCGGAGGATTTCTGCGTTCCACCGTGCTCTCCTGAACACTGATCTAAACTGGGAAGGCCAGCAACAGTGGTCGCTGCACGTTAGGTAGAGTCAGGTTACGTTTGCGTGTGTTACGATTGGTTAGGGTAGCAGAATATAGATCGCCCTTTTGTGCTATACACTGCCATTCGGCGGATTTCTGCACTCTACTGTGATCTGGTATTTTCAGCATGGCTCAGGGAGAGACAGAAATACTGGTATCGACACGTTATATTTAGTTATGCTACGTTAGGTTAGGCTAGGTTTGGTCAGGTTAGGTTGGGGTATCTTTGACTTTTGTGCTTTTGACGGCAATGCGGCAGATTCGTGTGCTCTACTCTGCTCTGGTATAATCTCATTGGCTCTGCGGAGGTCAGCAATAGTTATCTAGGCACATTATCTTCGACAATGTAGCGCTTGGTTATGTTACGTTTGGTTAGGTTAGGATAGGGTAACTTATACTCTTTCGCTGTACACCGCTTTTCAGTGTATTACTGCGCTCTGAAATACTTCTCTACACTCTGCTCGACCCTGGAGTGACCAGCAATAGTGTTCGTGGCACTATAGGTTCAGTTAGGTAACGTTTGGTTAGGCTAGGTTGATTTTGGGTTGGTCATGATGACTTTGCCTTTTGTGCCATACACTGCTACACCTTTGGCTTTTACCCTCTGCTGTTGTCTCGTATGTTCCCCTTGGCTCTGGGGAAGCCAGCAATTGTGGTCTCGACACGTCAGTTTAGGCTAGAGTATGTTCGGTTAGATTAGGTTTGTCCGGGTTATGTTGGGATATCATTGGCTCTTCTGCCATACACTCCCATTCTATGGACTCGTGCCCTCTACTCTACTCTAATACCTTCTGCTTGACAATGGGGATGCCAGCAACGGTGGTCTAGGCATGTTGAGTTGGGATAGGTTACGTTTCATTATGTCACGCTTGGTAATGTTAGGGTAGGATAACTTTGACTTTTGCGCTATACACTGCTATTGGGTGTGTTACTGCGCTCTTCATTGCTCTACTATACTCTGCACGAACGTGGGGGGTCCAGCAGTTGCGGTTGTGCTTCGATAGCTTGTGTTGGGTTAGGTTAGGTTAGGTTACGCTAGGTTAGTTTTGGTTAGGATGGATTCGCCTTTTGCGCTGCGACTGCTATTCGGCGGAATTCTGCACTCTACGGTGCTCCAATATATTCTGCTTTTCTCTGGGGATGCCAGCAATAGTGGTGGCAGCACGATAGATTTGGTTAGGTTACGTTAGGATAGGTTTCGTCAGGATGTCTTCGACTTTACCGCCATATATTACAATGCGGTGAAGTTCTGCGATCTAATGTGGTCTAGTATACTCTTCTTGGCTCGGAGAAAGAGAGCAATTATGGTCTCGCCGCGTTAAGTTGCGTTAAATTACGTTCGTTTATGTTAGGTTGGGTTTGGTTTCGTTAGGAAGGCTTTGGCTATTGTGCGTTACACAGCAGTGCGGCGGTATTCTGTGCTGTTAGGTTAGGTATGGTTTGGTCAGGATGGCACAGACTTTTGCGCTATGCACCGCAATGCGGTCGATTTCTACGCTCTCCTATGCTCTAGCCTATTCTGCTTGGCCTTGCGGAGGCCACAAATATTGGCCTCGGCTCCTTAGTTTGAGTTACGTTACGTTACGTTATCTTACGCTTGGTTAGATCAGGAATGGATAGATGTGACTTTTGTGCTATACACAGCTATGCGGTGGATTTCTGAGTTATACTGTGCTGTAATATGCTCTGCCTGTCTCTGGAATGCCAGCAATATTGGTCTCGGCACGATGGGTTGAGTTAGATTAAGTTTGGTTGTGTTAGGCTTGTCTGGGTGTAGGATAGGATAGCTTTAACCTTTCTACTACACGTTGCCATTCTTCGGACATCTGCACACTACTCTCCTTTACTGTTCTGCTTGTCGTTGGGGAGGAGAGCTGTATTTGACACGGCTCGTTAGGTTTAGTTGGCCTACGTTTGGTTAGGCTGGGATAGGCCACGTTAGGCTAGGGTATCCCTGACATTTGTGGTATACACTGCTTTTCGGTTGACTTCTGCGCTCTACTCTGGTCTAATGCATTCTGCTTGGCTCTGGGACGACCAGCAACAGTAGCCTCGGCTCGTCAAGTTAAGTCAGGATACGTTTGGTTAGGTTACGTTTGTTAGGGATAGGTATGAATATCTTTGACTTTCTTGGCGTAGACTGGTATTCGGTGGGTCTCTGCCACCTACTTTGCTCTACTATACGCTGCTCGATTCTGGGGAGACCAGCAATGGCAGTTGCTGGTCGATAGTCTGAGTTAGTTTACGTTTGTACAGGTTACGATTTGTTAGGATAGTGGAGGATAGCTTAGATTTCTGCGCTGTACACTGCCATTCGGAGGATTTCTGCGCTCTGCCATGCGCTAATATGACATGCTTGTCTATGGGCAAAACAGCAATAGTGTTCTCGGCACGATAATTTGAGATACACTGCGTTTGGTTGAGTTTCGTTGTAATGGCTTCGACTTTTCTGCCATGCTTGACAGTCTATGGACTCCTGCGCCCTACTCTCCTCTTCTGTGATCCGCTTGGCGACGGGGATGCCAGCACTAGTGGTCTATGCACCTTAGGTTTAGTTAGGTTACGTTTGGTTATGTTATGTTTGCTTAGGTTAGGCTAGAGTAGATTTGAATCTTGTGCTATACACCCCTTTTCTGTGGAAGTCTGCGCTCTCCTGTGATCTAATATGCTCTGCCTTGCTCTGTGCATGCCGGAAATAGTGGCTGCGGCGCGTTAGGTTGTGTTTGGTAGTGTTTGGTTTGGTTAAATTTTTAGATGTTAGGTTAGGGTATCTCCGACATTTGAGCTGTAGACTATATTGCGGTGGATTTCTGTGCTCTACTGTTCTCTAGTATTTGGTGCTTGGTTCTGCGGCGGAATGAAATGGTGGTCTCGGCACGTTAGGTTGAGTTTCGTTACGTTTGGATATGTCACGTTTGGTTAGGATCGGAGAGGGTGGACCCTACTTTTCTGCTACACACTGCTATTCGGAGGATTTCTGCGTTCCACCGTGCTCTCCTGAACACTGATCTAAACTGGGAAGGCCAGCAACAGTGGTCGCTGCACGTTAGGTAGAGTCAGGTTACGTTTGCGTGTGTTACGATTGGTTAGGGTAGCAGAATATAGATCGCCCCTTTGTGCTATACACTGCCATTCGGCGGATTTCTGCACTCTACTGTGATCTGGTATTTTCAGCATGGCTCAGGGAGAGACAGAAATACTGGTATCGACACGTTATATTTAGTTATGCTACGTTAGGTTAGGCTAGGTTTGGTCAGGTTAGGTTGGGGTATCTTTGACTTTTGTGCTTTTGACGGCAATGCGGCAGATTCGTGTGCTCTACTCTGCTCTGGTATAATCTCATTGGCTCTGCGGAGGTCAGCAATAGTTATCTAGGCACATTATCTTCGACAATGTAGCGCTTGGTTATGTTACGTTTGGTTAGGTTAGGATAGGGTAACTTATACTCTTTCGCTGTACACCGCTTTTCAGTGTATTACTGCGCTCTGAAATACTTCTCTACACTCTGCTCGACCCTGGAGTGACCAGCAATAGTGTTCGTGGCACTATAGGTTCAGTTAGGTAACGTTTGGTTAGGCTAGGTTGATTTTGGGTTGGTCATGATGACTTTGCCTTTTGTGCCATACACTGCTACACCTTTGGCTTTTACCCTCTGCTGTTGTCTCGTACGTTCCCCTTGGCTCTGGGGAAGCCAGCAATTGTGGTCTCGACACGTCAGTTTAGGCTAGAGTATGTTCGGTTAGATTAGGTTTGTCCGGGTTATGTTGGGATATCATTGGCTCTTCTGCCATACACTCCCATTCTATGGACTCGTGCCCTCTACTCTACTCTAATACCTTCTGCTTGACAATGGGGATGCCAGCAACGGTGGTCTAGGCATGTTGAGTTGGGATAGTTTACGTTTCATTATGTCACGCTTGGTAATGTTAGGGTAGGATAACTTTGACTTTTGCGCCATACACTGCTATTGGGTGTGTTACTGCGCTCTTCATTGCTCTACTATACTCTGCACGAACGTGGGGGGTCCAGCAGTTGCGGTTGTGCTTCGATAGCTTGTGTTGGGTTAGGTTAGGTTAGGTTACGCTAGGTTAGTTTTGGTTAGGATGGATTCGCCTTTTGCGCTGCGACTGCTATTCGGCGGAATTCTGCACTCTACGGTGCTCCAATATATTCTGCTTTTCTCTGGGGATGCCAGCAATAGTGGTGGCAGCACGATAGATTTGGTTAGGTTACGTTAGGATAGGTTTCGTCAGGATGTCTTCGACTTTACCGCCATATATTACAATGCGGTGAAGTTCTGCGATCTAATGTGGTCTAGTATACTCTTCTTGGCTCGGAGAAAGAGAGCAATTATGGTCTCGCCGCGTTAAGTTGCGTTAAATTACGTTCGTTTATGTTAGGTTGGGTTTGGTTTCGTTAGGAAGGCTTTGGCTATTGTGCGTTACACAGCAGTGCGGCGGTATTCTGTGCTGTACTATGCTCTACTATATTCTCCGTGGCTCTTGGGAGGTCAGGGACAGTGGCCTCGACTCGTTAGGCTTCCTACGGAACTTATCCGAGCGTAACACAGCCAAACGTAACTTTACTCAACATATCGCGCCACGACCACTGTGGCTGGCCTCCCCAGAGTCTAGCAGGTTATAGTAGAACACAGCAGAGTTCAGGAATCCACAGAATAGCAGTGCGTATCACGAAAATCAAAACTGTCCAAACATAACCCAAACCAACGTGACGTAACCAAACGTAGCCTGAACCAACCTAGCGTGCCTACAAAATTTTGCTGGCATCCCCAGAGTCGAACGAAGTATAGTGGAGTAACGTGGAGCGTAGAAATCCGCCGAATAGCAGTGCATGGCACAAAAGTCAAAGCTATCCACTCCTGACCCATCCAAACGTAATACAACCAAACGCAACATATCCTAACCTAACGCGCCGAGACCCCTATTGCCGGCCTCCCCATAGCCAAGCAGAGTCGACTAGAGCGCAGTAGAGCGCAGCATGCCACCAAATAGCAGAGCACCGCACAAAAGTCGAGGGCATCCTAACCTAACCTTACCCAACATGACCTAACCAAACGTAGACTATCCAAATATAACGGGACGTGACCACTATTGCTGACAACCCCAGTGCCAAGCAGAACATACTAGAGCACAGTGGAGCGCAGAAATTTTCCGAAAAGCAGCGTATGGAATAAAAGTCAGAGCCATCCTAACCAAACGAGATCTACCATAGCCAAATCAAACGTAAGTTAGCGAAACATAGCATGCCACGCCCACTACTGTTGGCCTCCCCTGAAACAAGTAGATGCTAGTAGAGCAATGCAGAGCGCAGGTACCGACCGAATAGCAGTGTATACCACAAAAGACAAAGCTATCCATATCAAACCTAACATAACCTTGCCAAACCAAACGTAACATAACTCGTCCTGATGTGCCGAGGCCACCATAGCTGGCCTCCCCCGATCCAACCAGAACATACTACGGAAATGCAGGGCGCAGAAGTCCACCGAATAGCTGTGTAGAACACACAAGTCTAAGATACACTATCCTAGCCTAACCAAACGTAAGACCACCAAACGCAACTCAATATAGCCTTACTTGCCGAGACAACTATTTGTGGCCTCCCCGGCGCCAAACAGAATGTACTAGAGCACAGTAGAGAGCAAAAGTCCACCGAATAGCGGTGTGCAGCATAAGAGTCGAAGATACACTGTACTAACCTAACCTAGTGTAGCATGACCAACCGTCATATATCTCTTACTATCGTACAGGGGCCACTATTGGTGGCCTCCCAGAGCCAAGCAGAACGTACTGGAGCACAGTGGTGGTCAGAAATGCACCGAACAGCAGTTTATACCACGAAAGGCAAAGCCATCCGAACCTAAACCAAGCAAGCGTAATATAACCGAACGTAGCATAACTTTACCTAGTGCTCCGAGACCACAATTACTGGCTTCTCCAGAGCCGCGCAGAGTATACTAGAGTCAAGTAGATCGCAGAATTCCACCAAAGAGCAATGTATAGCACAGACGCCAAAGATACTCTACCCGAACCACGCACAGCCTAACCTAACCAAAAGAAACGTACCTGAACGTACCGTGCCATGAACGCCATTGCCGGACGCCCCAGGATCGAGCAGGGAATAGTAGAGCAACGAAGAGGGCAGAAATCCACCGAATAGCAGTGTGTAGCATAAAAGTCAATGATATTATGGCCTAACCTAACTAAACGGTACATTACCAAACGTAACGTTACCAAACGTAGCATAACAGAACCTGTCCTGCCACGACCTCTATTGCTGGCTTCCACAAGGACGGGCAGAGTATAGTAGAGCCAAGTAGAGCGCAGGATACCACCGAATGGAAATGTATAGCACACGGCCCGAAGAAGTTTTACCCTAACTATACATATCCCAACATAACCAAACGTAGAATTACAAAGCCTAAGGAGCCAAGATCACAATTTCTGTCCTCCCCAGAGCCAAGCAGGACATACGAGAGCTCAGTCGATCACAGAAGCATCCGTACAGCTATGTATAGCACAAAAGTCGAAGCTACCCTTCCTAACCTGATCAAACATAGCGTAACCAAACATAACCTGACTCACCAAACGTGCCGGGACTACGATTACTGCCCGCCCCAGGGCCGCGAAGAACATACTCGAGGAGGGTACAGTGCAGAAATGCATAGAATCGCAGTGCATAGCACAGTAGTCGAAGCTATCCTATCCCAACATGACCGAACTTAACACAACCGAGCGTAGCTTAACAGAAACTAACTTGCCGAGGCCACAATTGCTATCCCGTTGCAACCTAACCAAGCGTAACATAACCAACCGTCATATATCACAGACTAACGCGCCGAGGACACTATTTCTGGCCTCCCCAGAGCCAAGCAGAGCATACTGGAGCAGAGTGGAGCACAGAATTCCACCGGACAACAGTTTATGCCACGAAGGGCATAGCTACCCAAACCTGGCCCAAGCTACCATAACCTAACCAAACGCCGCCTAACTCAACCTCACGTGCCGAGACCACTATTACTGGCTCTCCCAGAGTAGAAAAGAGTATGGGAGAGCAATGTAGATCGAAAGAATCCACCGAATAGCGGCGTACAGCGCAAGAGTCTAAGCTATCCTGTAGTAACTTAACCAATCGTATCATTACCAAACGTAGCATAGCACAACCTATCGTGCCACGCCCACTATTGCTGGCCTCCCCAGAGTCGAGCAGATAATAGTAGAGCCAAGTAGAGTGAAACATTCCATCAGACAGCAATGTACAGCACAAACGTGGAAGACATTCTACCCTAACTTGACACAACCAAACCTAACCAAACGTAGAATATCTAAACCTAACGATCCGAGGCTTCGATCGCTGGCCTCTCCAGAGCCAAACATATCGTAATAGAGCACCGTGGAGCGCAGAAATCCATCGAATAGCAGTGTGAAGCACAAAAGTCAATGATATCCTATCCTAACATAGCCAAACGTAAGTCATCCAACCGTAACATAACTCAACCTGACGTGCCGAGACCACAATCGCTGGCCACCTCAGAGCCAAGCAGAATATACTAGAGCACAGTAGATCGCGTAAATCCACCGCATTGCAATGTACAGCGCAAAAGTCTAAGATATCCTGTCGAAACCAACCGCAACGTAACGTAACGAGAGCTAGCGTGCTGTCATCACCATTTCTGGTGTTCCCAGATGCGAGCAGGATATGATAGAGCACAGTGGAGCGCAGAAGTCCATAAGAAACCAGTGTTGAGCACAACAGTCAAGGATAACCTTACGTGTCCCAACGTAACTTAACCTAACCAAACGTAATATAACTTGAGCTAAATTGCCGGGAACAGTATGGCTGGCCTCCGCAGAGTCAAGCAGAGCATAGTAGGAGAGAACAGAGAGCAGGAGCACACCGCATTGCAGTGTAAAGCACAAAAGTCAAAGGTACCCTAAACTAACCAAACGTAACCCTACGCAACCTATCTCGCCGCGGCCACAATTTCTGGCCACCACAGAGCAACGCGGAAAACATTAGATCACAATAGAGTGCTGAAATCCACCGAATAGCAGTGCACAGCGCAAAAGTGGAAGCAATCCAAGCCTAACCTAACCAAACGTTACACAACCGAACGTAACATTACTCGACCTAACGTGCATAGAACTCTATTGCTGACCTCCCCAGATCCAAGCAGAATATATTAGAGCACAGTAAAGCCCAAAAATCCGCAGCATTGCAGTGTAAAGCAGAAAAGTCGAATATATACTAACCTAACCTGACCTACCCTAACATCGCTAATCGTAGCATGACTCAACATAACTTGCCGGGACACCTATTGCTGGCCTTCCCAGAGCGGAGCAGAAAATATTAGGGCGCTGTTGAGCGCAGATATCCACCAAATAGCAGTGCTTAGCAAAAAAGTCGAAGCTACCCTTTAGCAACCTAACCAAACGTGCCATAGGCAAACGGTGCCTAACTCAAACTATCGTGCGAAGACTGCCATTGCCGGCCTCCGCAGTGCCAAGCAGAATATATTAGGGCACAGTAGAGCTCAGAAATCACCAGCATTGCTGTCCATATCGCAAAGGTCAAGGACATTCTGCATTGGCTTTTGCGATTTACACAGATATCCGGTGGATTTCTGCGCTATACGTTGCTCCACCGTACTCTGCACGTCTATGGGGAGGCCAGTAATAGCTATCTAGGCACGTTAGGTTGAGATAGGCAACGTTTGCTAAGGTTGCGTTTGTCAGGGTTAGCTTTGAATGGCTTTGACTTACGTGGAGTACACTGTTTTTCGGTGGATTTCTGCGCTCCACTGTGTTCTCGTATGTTCCGGACGGCTCTGCGGAGGCCAGTAATAGTGGTCTAGGCACGTTAGGTGGAGATTGGCTACGTACGGTTGTGTCACGTTTGGTTAGGTTATGATAGAATAGCTTTGAATTCTCAGCTATACCCCGCTTTTCGGTGGATTTCTGCGCTTTCCATTCCTCCAATATGTTCTGCTTCGCTATGGGGCGTCCATCAATACTAGTTTGGGCACCCTATGCTAAGTTAGGATACGTTCGGTTGTGTTAGGTTAGGACAGGGTAGGATAGGATACCCTCCACTTTTGTGCTGTACACTGGAATACGGTGTATTAGTGCGCTCTGCACTCCTCTAGTATATTCTGCTTCGCTCTTGGGAGGCAAGCAATATTTGTATCGGCAGGTTAGGTTGAGTTACGCTACGTTCGGTTATGTCAAGTACGGTAACGTTAGGATAGGGTAGCTTCGACTTTTGTGCTATGCATTGCTAACTGGTCGACACCTGCGCTCTGCATTGCTCTGCTCGCCTCTGCTTGCCCCTGTGGTGGCCATGAATATTGGTCGTGGCAGGTTTGGCTGTGTTAGGTTACGTTTGGTTTGGTTAGGGTGGGATAAGTTTGGTGAGGATTCTTTTCACAATTGTCCTGTACACTGCTGTTCGGCGGATTTCAGCGCTCTACTTGGCTCTACTGTACTCCGTTCGACTCTGGGGAGGCCAGAAATAGTGGTCGTGGCGCGATTGTTTGTGTTATGCTACGTTCGGTAATGATACGATTAGCTAGGTTAGGATAGGATAGCTTTGACATTTGTGCAATACACCGATTTTCGGTGTATTCCGACGCTAAGCATTTCTCACCTGTAATCTGTTCGACTCCGGGTAGGCCAGTAACAGTGGTCTCGGCACGTAAGCTTGGGTTAGTTTGGATATCTTTGCCTTTTGTGGTATAAACTGTTTCTCGGTGGATTCCTGCACTCCGCTGTGCTCTAATGTGTTCTGCTTGGCTCCGGACCGGCCAGCAATAGGGGTTTCTGCACGTTTGTTTCAGATATATGACGTTTGGATATGTTACGTTTGGTTATGTTAGGATAGGTTAGCGATGACTTTCATGTTACACACCGCTATACGGTGGATTTGTGCACGCTACTGTGCTGTAGTATATTCAGCTTGACCCTCGGGACGTCAGCAACAGCGGTCGTGGGGCGTGATGTTGAGGCAGGTTCGTTCGTATATGTTACGTTCGGATAGGTTAGGAGAGGTTAGCATTGACTTTTGCGCTATGCGCTGCTATTCAGTGGATTTCTGCGCACTACTGCGTTCTAATTCGCTCTGCTTGGATCGTGGGAATCCAGTAATAGTGGTCTCTGCACGTTAGGATAGGTTAAGCTACGTTGGGCTTTATTACGTTTGGTGAGGTTAGGATAGGGTAGCTGCGACTTTTTCGCTATACACTGCTATTCGCTGTATTTCTACGCTCTATATAGCTTTACTATACTCTGATCTACACTGGCGAGGCCAGTAATAGTGTTCTTGGCATTTCAGTTTCGGTTAGGCTACGTTTGGCTATGCTACGTTTGGTTAGGCCAGAAGAGGATAGCTCCGCGTATTGTGCTATACACAGCAATTCGGTGGATTACGGCGCTCTACATTGCTCTACTATAATCTGCTCGACTCTCCGAAGGCCAGTGATAGCCATGCCGTCACGTTAAGTTGATTTATGCTGCGTTTGTTTATGTCACGGTTGGTCAGGTTAGGTGAGGATAGCACTGACTTTTGTGCTGTGTACAGCTATTGGGTGGACACCTGCGCTCTACAGAGGCAAGTGATGTTCAGCTTGGCTCTGGGAAGGACAGCATCAGTGGTTTCGGCACCTAACGCTGAGATGGGCTACGTTCGGTTGAGTTAGGTTACCTCAGGCTAGGTTAGGTAATCTCCGACTTTTGCGCTTCACCCTGCAGGGCCTCGGATTTCTGTCATCTACTGTGCTCTAGTATATTCTGCTTGGCTCTGGGGAGGTCAGCATTTCTGGTGTAGGCCTGTTAGGTGTAGTACGGTTACGCTCGCTTATGCTACGTTTGGCTTGGTTAGCCTAGGCTGGCCTCGGCTTTTATGCTGCACACTGCTGTCCGGTGGATTTCTGCACACTACTGTGATCAAGTATGCTCTGCCTTGCCCTGGAGAGGCCAGAAGTAGCGGCCACGGCGCGTTAGGTTGGGTTAGGTTACGTTTGGCTATGTTACGTTTGTCTGTGTGAAGGATAGGCTATCTTTGACTTCTGTGCTGCACACTGGAATGCTGCTGAATTCTGTGCTCTACTGTGCTCTAGCATGTCCTGCTTTTCTCTGGGGTGTCCAGCATTAGTGTTTGCGGCGCGTCAGGGAAGATTATTATGAGTTCTGCTATGTTACGATGCTCTACGTTAGGAGAGGTGAGCTATGCCTTTAGCGCTACTGTCTGCTATTAGGTGGATTTCTGCACCCTACAGTGCTCTAATATTTTCAGCCTCGCTCTGGCATGGCCGTTAATAGTGGTCTGGGCACGGGTTGATGAGTCGGGTTACGTTCGGCTAGGCTGGGTCAGGCTGTTTGGGCAGGATAGCTTTAGCTTTTGAACCATACGCTGCTATTCGTTGAGCTTCTGCGCTCTACTGTGCTCTAGTACGTCCTGCTTGGCACTGGAGAGGGCAAAAACAGCGGCCTCGGCACGTTCGCTTGAGCCAGGCTATGTTTGATGATGTTCTGTTGTTTTGGGTTAGGCTCTTGTTGCTTTGACTTTTCCGATATACCCTGCAATTATGTGGATTTCTGCGCCCTACTCCCAACTAACGTGTTCTGCTCGACTCTGGGGAGGCCAGCAAATGTTTTCGCGGCACGTAAGGTTGAGTTCTGATATGTGTGGTTATGTTACGGTTGGTCAGGTTAGGAGAGGATGGCTTTGACTTTTGTGCTATAGTCTGCTATTGGGGCGATTTCTGCGCCTTACAGTGCTATAATGCTTTCAGCTTGGCTCTGGCAAGGCCAGCAATAGTGGTCTCGGCTCGTTACGATTAGTCAAGTTTCCTTCGATAAGTTTGGGTCAGGCTAAGTTTCGTCAGGATAGCTTTATCTCTTTAGCTGTACACTGCTATTCGTTGGATTTCTGCGCTCTACTGCGCTATAGTGTGTCCTGCTTGGCTCCGGGGAGGGCAAAAATTGCGGTCTCGGCACGATGGGTTGATTTATGCTTTGTCTGGTTATGTTCAGTTCGTACGGGTTAGGTTTGGGTAGCTTTGACTTTTCTGATGTACACTGCGGTTATATGGATTTCTTCTTTCTACTCTCTACTAATATGTTCTCGTTGGCCCTGGGGTGGCCAGCAATAGCGGTCGCTGCACGTTAGTTTGAATTAGGTTACGCATGGTTAGATTAAGATTGGTTAGGTCAGGAGGCGTATCTGTGACCTTAGATTTATGTTCTGCTACTAGGCGGATTTCCGCGACCAGCAGTGCCCTAATGCTTCCGTCCTGTGTCCGGGAATGCCAGCAATGGTGTTCTCGGCACGTTATGATGTGTTAGCTTACACTCGGGTAGGTTGGGTTAGGCTATGTTTGGTCGGGACAGCTTCAACTCTTGTGCTGCGCACAGCTATTCGGTGGATTTCTGCGCTCTGCTGTCATCTAGTATGTCCTGCTTGGTCTTGGGGATGGTTGCAACAGCGGTCTCGACACGTTAGTTTGAGTTATGCTACGTTCTGTTACGTCCTGTTGGTTTGGCTCTGGTTTGGTTAGCTATGACTCTTCTGATATACACTGCGATTCTATGGACTTCTGCGCTCTACTCTGCACTAATGTGTCCTGCTTGGCTCTGGCGAGGCAAGCAATAGTGGTTGCGGCACATTAGTTTGAGTTAGGTTATGTTTGGTTATGTTACTATTGGCTAGGCTAGGAGAGGATAACTTTGACGTTAGTGCTATAGCCAGCTATTTGGCGGATTTCTGCGCCCTGCAGTGCTCTATTGTCTTCAGCTTGGCTCTGGGATGGCCATCAATAGTGGCCTGGGCGCTTTATGTTGGGACCGGTTAATTCGTTTAGGCTGGGTTATGCTAACTTTGGTTATGTGTTCCCTAACTCTTTTGCTGTGCAATGCTATTCGGTGGATATCTGCGCTCCAGTGTGCTCTGGTATGCCCTGCTTGGCTCTGGGGAGTGCTGAAATGGCGGTCTCAACACGCCAGGTTGAGGTGGGCTATGTTTGGATATGTTCTGTTGGTACGTGTTTGGTTTGGGTAGCTTAGACTCATCTGATATACAATGCGAATCAATAGAGTTCTGCGATCTACTCTCCACTAATGTGTTCTCCCTGTCCCTACGGTTGCCAGCAATAGTGATCACCGCATTCAGGTTGAGTTTGGTTATGCTTGATTATGTTACGGTTGCTATCGTTAGGGTAGGATATCTTTGACATTAGTGGCATAGTCTGCCATTAGGTGGGTTTCTACGTCCTACAGGACCATAGTATGTCCTGCTTGGCTCTGAGAAGGGCAGCAATAGCGGTCTCGGCACGTTATGTGTTTAATGTTACGTTGGGTTAGGTTGGGTTAGCCTAAGTTTTGTCAGCGTAGGTTTAACTTTTAAGTTTCCACAGCTGTATAGAGGATTGCTGCGCTCCGCTGAGCTCTAGTATGACCTGGTTTGCTCTGGGGAGGGCAGTAGTAGCGGTCTCGACATGCAAGGTTGAGTTAAGCTTAGTTTAGCTATGTTCTGTGGGTACGGGTTTGGAGAGGTATATTTGACCATAGTGCTATAGTCTGCTATTAGATTGACATCCGCGCCACACGGCGCACTAATGCTATCGGCTTCGCTCTGGGAATGCCAGCAATGGGGTTTTCGGCACGTTACATTGAATCAAGTTACGTTCGTTTAGGTTGGGTTAAACTATGTTTGGTTAGGGTAGCTTTCAGTTTCGCTCTGTACACTTCTATTCGTTGCATTCATGCCCTCTACTGTGACCAAATGCCCCTGCTTTACTCTGGGAATTCCAGAAATTGTTGCCGCGGCGCTTTAGGTTGAGGTGGGTTAAGTACGGTTAGGTTATGCTTGCTTGTGATAGGTTGAGGTGCCTTTGACTTTCGTGCTGTGGATTGCCATTTGATGGACCTCAGCTCTCTATTGCAATACGACCTGCTCGGCGACGGGGAGGCCAGCAGTAGTAGTCCCGGCACGTTTTGTTGATGTAGGCTACGTTTGGTTAAGTTAGGATAGGACAACTTCGACTTTTGCGCTACACACATTTATTCGGTTGTGTTTTGCACTCTACTGCGCTCTGATATGCTCTCCTTGGCGCTGGGGAGGGCAGCAGTTGTGGTCCCGGCACGTTAGATTTAGTTAGGCTGCGTTTGGTTGTGCCATGATTGGTTTGATCACGTTTGGCGAGGTTAGGATCGTATAGATTGAAATTTTGTGCTCTACACCGCTGTTCGGTGGATTTCTGCGATCCACTGTGCTCCAATATGTTCTGCTTGGCTCCGGGGAGGCCAGCAATATTGGTCTCGACAAGCTAGATTGAGTTAGGTTACGCTTGGCTTGGCTAGGTTAGGATGGGTTTGGTTAGGATAACTATGGCATTTGTACTGTACACTGCACTCCGGTGGATTTCTACGCTCTACATTGTTCTACTGCACTCTGCTCGACTCTGTGGAAGCCCGTAACTTTGGTCTCAGCACGTTAGGTCAAGTTATACTGTACACTGCACTCCGGTGGATTTCTACGCTCTACATTGTTCTACTGCACTCTGCTCGACTCGGTGGAAGCCCGTAACTTTGGTCTCAGCACGTTAGGTCAAGTTAGGCTATGTATGGTTATGTTATACTTGTTTGGGTTAGGTTCGGCTTGCTGTAACTTTCGTGGTATAAACTTCTCTTCTGTGGTCGTCAGCGCCCTACTGTGCTCTAATGTTCCCTGCTGTGCACCGGGAAATAGAGAGATAGTGGCCGCGGCTCGTTGGGTTGTGTTAGGTTACATTTGGTTTGGTTATGTTTCTTTGGGTTAGGTTGGGACATCCATGACTTTCATGCTGTGCACTGCCGTAATATGGACCTCTGCTCTCTGCTCTCCTGTAATATGCTCTGCTTGGCGATGAGGACTCCAGCAATAGTTCGCTAGGCACGTTAGATTGATATTGGTTGCGATCGGTTGGGTAAGGATAGCTCAAGTTTGGTTAGCATATCTTTTACTTTTCTGCTTTACACATTAATGCGGTGGCTTTCTGCGTTCTACTGTGTTCCAGTATATTCTGCTTGGCTCTGTGGAGGTCAGCAATAGTGGTGCAGGCACGTTAGGTTGAGTTCGGTTGCGTTCCATTATGTTACGTATGGCTAAGTTAGGATAGCAAAACTTTGCCTTTTGTGCTATACACTGCTATTTGGAGGCTTTCTGCGATCTACTGTGCTCCAGTACATTCTGCTTGGCTTTGCAGTGGCCAGCAACAGTCGTCTCGGCACGTTAGGTTAAGTAAGGTTGCAAATGGCTGCGTTACGTTTGGCAAGGTTAGGATAGTATAGCTCTGGCTTTTGTGCTATACACGGCCATTCGGTCGTTATCTGTGCACTGTGTTGCTCTACTAGCACCCGCTAGAATGCAGTTGCATCCGAGGCACGTTTCCTTCGTATAGGTAACGTTTGTGTATGTTAGGTTATGCAAAGTTTGGTTAGTATGGCTTTGACTTTTGAGATATACACAGCTATTTGGTGGATATCAGCTCTCTACTGTGCTCTAACATGCTCTGATTTGCGCAGGGGATGCCAGAAATTGTGGTCCTGACACGTAAGATTGAGTTAGGCTGTGTTTGGTTAGGTCACGTTTGGTTAGATTAGGATAGGACCGGATAGACTTATGCGCTATACACAGCTTTCGTTGGATTTCTGCGCTCTACTGCGCTCTAATATGCTCTGATTGGAGCTGAGGGTCCCAGGAGCAGTGGTCTCTGCACGTTAGGTTGCGTTAGGCTTCGTTTCAGTAGGTAAGGCATTGTCATGTTAGGTTAGGGTACCTTTGACTTATGTGCTTTCAACTTATGTGCGGCGGATTTCTGCGCTCTCCTGCGCTGTTGTTTATTCAGCTTGGCTCTGTGGAGGTCAGCAATAGTGGAGTAGGCACGTCATGTTGGATTAGATTACGTTTGGTTCGGCCAGGTTAGGCCAGGTTAGGCTAGGATACCTTTGTCCTTTGTGCTACACGCAGCTATTTGGTAACTTTCTGCTCCCGACTGCGCTCTAGTATGTTCTGCGTGGCTCTTGGAGTGCCTGCAATAGTGGCCTCGGCGAGTTAGGTTGAGTTAAGCTACGTTCGGTTATGTTACGTTGGGATACGTTAGGGCAGGTTAGGTTCAACTCTTGTGCCATACACTGATATTCTATGGTCCCCTGAGCTCTACTCTGCTCTAATATGTTTTGCTTCGCTCTGAAGAGGGAAGCGATAGTGGTCTCGGCAGGTTAGGAAGAATTACGATACGTTTGGTTACGTTACGTTCAGTTACATTACGTTTGGTTAGGTTAGTACATGATAGCTTTGACTTTTTGCTATACTCCGCTATTCGGTGGATTTCTACCCTCTAAATTGCTCTACTGCACTCTGCTCGACTCGGTGGAATCCGGCAGTTTCGGTCTCAGCACGTTATGTCAAGTTAGGCTACGTTCGGTTAGGTTATTTTGTTTGGGTTAGGTTCGGCTCGCCCAGACTTTCGTGGTATAAACTGTTGTTCTGTGGTCGTCAGCGCTCTACTGTGCTCTAATGTTCCCTGTTGTGCACCGGGAAATACAGAAATAGTGGCTGCGGCTCATTGGGTTGTGTTAGGTTGCATTTGGTAGGGTTAGGTTTGTTTGGGTTAGGTTGGGACAGCCTTGACTTTCATGCTATACACTGCCGTAATATGGACCTCTGCGCTCTACACTTTTCTAATATGCCCGGCTTGTCGATGGGGAGGGCAGCAATAGTGGGCCAGGCACGTTAGGTTGGAATAGGTTACGTTCGGTTAGGTGGGGTTTGGCCTGGTTATGTTAGAATATCTCTTGCTTTTCTGCCTTACACTTCAATGCTCCGAATTTCTGCGCTCCGCTGTGCTCTAGTTTATTGCGTTTGTCTCTGGGGACGCCAGCAATTGTGGTGGCGACACGTCAGGTTGAGCAATGTTATGTTCGGTTGGGTAAGGTAAGCATAGGTTTGGCCAGATTATCTACGACTTTTGCACTTTTCACTGCTATGCGGTCTATTCCTACGTTCTATTCCTACGGTGCTCTAGCATTTTCTGCTTTTCTCTGCGGAAGCCAGCAATAATGGTCGCTGCACGTTATGTTCAGTTAGATTGCGTTCTGATTTGTTAAAATTGGTTGGTCTGGGAGAAGCTAGCTTTGACTTTTGTGCCATGCACTGCTATTCGGCGGATTCCTGCGATATACTGTGATCTGATATCTTCAGCTTGGCTCTGTGGAGTACACCAGCAATTGTCTCGGGACGCAGTGTTTTGTTAGGCTACGTTCGGTTTGACAATGATAGTTTGTGTGAGGCTGCGATAGTTTTGACATTCGCGGTACACACAGCTACTCGGTGAATTTCTACGCTCTGCTGTTCTCTACTACACTCTACTCGACTGTGGGGATGCCAGCAATAGTGGACGCGGCACGTTAGTTTCTGTTATGTTACGTCTGGTTGTCAGGTTTGGTTCGGTTAGCACAACGCAGCTTCGACTGTTGTGCCATACAGTGCTATTCTCTGGATTTCTGCGATGCACTGTACTCTAATATGCTCAGCTTGGCTCTGAGGACGACAGCAATAGTGGTCTCGGCGCGGTAGATTTAGTTACGCTAATTCGGGTTAGGCTACGTTTGTCTGGAGTAGGTTTGAACATCTTTCACTCTCGTGCGATACACTGTTTTTCGTAGACTTCTGCGATCTGCTGTGCTCTACTATACTGTACTCACTCTGGGGAGGACAGCGATTGTTGTCTCGGTACCTTATGTTCAGTTATTCTACGTTTGTTTGTGTTAAGCTTGGTTGGGGTAGGAGAGTATAGCTTTGAATTCTGCGCTGTGTACTGATTGTTGATGGACTTCTACGCTCCACTGTGATCTAATTCTCTCTTCCTGTCCCTGGGGAAGCCAGCAATAGTGGCCTCGTCTCGTCTGGCTTAGGTAGTCAATGATTGGTTAGGACAGGTTTGTTCTGGCATGGTTGTGATATCTTCTACGTTTGCGCTATTCGCTGATATATGGCGGCTTTCTGCGCTCGACTGTGCTCTGTTTTCAGCTTGTCTCTGGCGATTCCAGTAACAGTGGTCTAGGCTCGTTAGATTAATTTAGGTTCCGTTCGTTTTTATTTCGTTTGGATAGGTTTGGATTGGATACCCTCAGCTTTTGAGCTGTACAATGCTATTCGCTGGCTTCCTACTCTCTACATTGCTGTACCATACTCTGCTCTACCCAGTAGATGTCAGTAACTGTTGTCGCGGCACGTTAGCCTGATTTAGGCTGCGTTTGGTTATGTTACGTTTTGTTATGATAGGAGAGGATAACATTGGCTTTTGTGCCATATACTGCTACTCGGTGAACTTTTGCGCTACAATGGGCACTAATATGTCCAGCTTCACTCTGGGAGGGCCAGCAATCGTGTTCTAGGCACGCTAGCTTGGGTCAGGTTACGTTTGGTTGTGTTATGCTTGGTTATGATAGGCTCGGAGTGCTTTGACTGTTGAGCTATAAACTGCTGTTCGGTGGATTTCTGCGATCTACGGTGATCTAATATGCTCTGTTTTCCTCTGGGGAGGACGTAAATAGCGGCTGCGGCGCGTTGGGCTTAGTTAGGTTGCGTTTGGTTAGATTACGTTTGTTTCAGGTAGGTTAGGATATCTTGTACACCATAATGCGGTGGATTTCTGCGCTCTACTTCGGCTATGTGTAGGTAAGATAGCATCGACTTTTCAGCTATACACTGCAATTCTATGGATTTCTGCGCTCTACTCACCTCTGATATGCTATGCTTTACGCTGTAGAGGCCTACAATACTGGTCGCAGCACTTTAGGTTGAGCTAGATTACGTATGGATATGTTAGATTAGGATGGCCCCGGCTGCCGCTACGCGCCCATGCATCCAGGACTGGAGGCACAGACTGATCGTCCGTTGCCGCCGGCTGCTCGGCATCCTCAGCCGAGCTAGTCAGGCCGTCATCACGGATTGTCGGACTAATCTCCCCAACTAAACGGCCCCTTCTTCAGAAGCGCCGCCGTCGCCTCGGTGGTGGTGTCCGTAGATACGGGCCTCCCCCATCCAAACGGAACCTGACCTAGCCTTACCTAACCTAACATAGCCTAACTAAACGTAACGTGCAGCAACCACTATTGCAAGCCTACACAGGGCCAAGCAGAACATTGTAGAGCTGGGTAGAGCGCAGAAATGCACCGTAGAGCAGCGTATGGCACGAAAGTCATAGCTACCCTAACCGAAATAAACGTAGCCTAACCTTACCAAACGTAACTCAACACAACTAAACGCTAGGAGACATACATTTCTGGCCTCGCCAGCGCCAAGCAGAAAAAATCAGAGCAAAGTAGAGCGCATAAGTCCTCTGCATCGCAGTGTAAAGCGCAAGAGTCGAAGCTGCCGTATCCTAACCTGACCAAACGAAACATACACGAGCGTAACCGAACTGAGCCTATCGTGCCGAAGACACTATTGCTGGCATCAACAGGGCCGGGCAGAAGATGCTACAGGAGAGTAGTACTCGGAAATCCATACAATCGCAGTGTATAGCGGAAAATTCCCGAGCCATTGAAAACTATATCATGCAGACGCAGCTTAACCAAACGTAGCTTAACCCAACATAACGTGCTACTACCACAACTGTTGGCCTCACCAGGGCCAACCAGAATGCAGTGGAGCACAGTAGAGAGCAGAAATCTACCGAACAGCAGTTTATAGTACAAATGTTAAAGCTAAACCTACCGAACATAACACAGCTTAACCCAGCCAAATGCAACATAACTAAACCTAACGTACCGAGACCACTATTGCTGGCGTTCCGATGGCCAATCAGGAAACACTAGAGCTCAGTGGAGCGCAGAAATCTATCGAATAGCAGAGTATAGCACAAACGTCAAAGCTATCCTATCCTAACTTATCCAAACCTAACGTAGCCGTACGTAACGAAACACAACCTAAATTGTGGATACCACTATTACTGGCGCCCCAGAGACAAGCAGAGCATGTTTGAGCAATATAGAGGGCAGAGGTCTACGGAAAAGCAGTGCACTGCACAAAAGTCAAAGCTCTCATATCCTAACCGAACCAAACGTAATATAACCAAACGTAACGTAACACAAACTAACCTCCCGCGACCACTATTGCTGTCCTCCCCAGCGCCAAGCAGAATATAGTAGAGCCGATTAGATCGCAGATATCCACCGAATAACGTTGAGTGGCGCGAAAGTGAAGGCCATTATTACCAGACTTAACCAAACCTAAGATAACCAAACGAACGTATCTCAACCTAGCGTACGACGACCTTCATTGCTGCGCTCCCCAGAATCAATCAGAGCGTAGTAGTGCAAAGTAGAGCGCAGGAGACCACCGAATAGAAGAGTATAGGGCAAAAGTCAAAGCCACCGTATCCTAAACTAGCAAAACGTTACGTAACAAGGCGTAACAAAATTCAACACAACGTGCCGGGACCATTATTGCTGGCCTCCACAGCGCCAAGCAGAATATAGTAGAGAACGGTAAATCGCAGATATCCAACAAATAACAGTATGTAGCACGAAAGTCAGAGCCATCCTTACCAAACTAAGCCTAACCTCAACTAACCAAGCGTAACCTAACTCATCCTAACGCCCCGAGACCAATATTGCTGCCCTCTCCAGACCCAAGCAGCACATATTGGAGGAGAGTAGAGCGCAGTAATCCATATAATAGCAGTGCAAAGCGGAAACGTCAAAGACGTCCGAACCTAACCCACACAAACGTAACCTAACCAGACGTAGCCTAACTCAACATTTCATGCGGCGGCCACAATTGATGGCCTACCCAGGGACAAGCAGAATATTATAGAGCTCAGCGGGGCGCAGGAGCCCACCGAATAATATTGTATGGCACGAAAGTCAATGCTATCCAATCCGAAATAGACCTAACCTAACGTAACCAAACGTAACGTAACCTTTCTGAGCCTAACATGCCACGGCCATTGTTGCTGATCGCCCCGAGACGAGCAGAACACATTAGCGAAGAGCAGAGCGCAGAAACCCATAGGATAGCAGTGCATATCACAAAAGCCAAGGCTAACCTAGCACAACAAAGCTATCCTAAACTTTCTGTACGTAACACAACTCAACGTAACGTGGCGCGATCACCATTTCTGGTGTCGCCGGAGACACGCAGAACATATTAGAGGAGAGAAGAGCAGAGAAATGCATACATCAGCTGTGTAGAGCGGAAAAGTCAAAGCTATGCTATCCTTGACCACACTAGCCTAGCCTAACGAAATGTAACATAGCGCGATCTTATGTGCCGAGACCACAGCTGCTGGCCGCCCCAGAGCGAAGCAGAATATGCCAGAGCTATGTAAAGCGCAGAAATCGAGCGAATAGCAGTGTATAGCTCAGAAGTCATTGCTGCCATACCCAAACCTATCCTAACCTGACCTACCCAAACGCAACGTAACTCAATCTAACGTGACGCGGCCGCTATTGCTGGCGTCCCCAGAGGCATGCCTAATACGATAGAGAAGTATAGAGCGCAGAAATCCATGGAATAGCAGTATATATCGCACAGGTCATGTCTATCCTCAACAAACCTACCCTAATTTAACGCGACTGAACGTAACCTAATCGAACCCAACATGCCACAGCCACAATTTCTGGCCTGCAGTGCGCCCAGCAGAACATATTGGAGTAGAGCGTATCGCAGAAATCAATAGAATAGCAATGTATAGCAGAAAGGCCAAAGCTATCATAGCCTAAACCAAGCTAACATAAACTTACCGAAAGTAACATAGCTCAACGTAACGTGCCGCGACAACTGCTGCTGTCCTCTCTAGGGAAAAGCAGAATGTAGTAGAGAACAGAAGAGCGCGGATATCCTTTGAATAACTGTGTATAGCACGAAAGTCAAAGCTGTCCCATACGAACTTAACGCAACCGTAACTAACCAAACGTAACAAAACACACCCTAACGTGCCGAGACCATAATTGCTGGCATCCACAGGGACAAGCAGAAAATATAAGAGCACATTAGGGCGCAGAAATGCCCCGAATATCAGCGTCTAGCGAAAAAGGCTATGCTACACTCTCCTAACATAACAAATCGTAACACAGCCTAACGTAACCTACCTCAAACTGACGTGGAGTGAGCATTACTGCTGACCTCCCCAGAGCCGAGCAGAACATATTAGAGGAGAGGAAGGTTCAGAATTCCATGGAAACGCAGCGTATATAAGAAAGTTGGTGCTATCCTAACCGAACTATACCTAACCTAACCTCGCAAACGTAACCTAATTGTGATCGCAGCATGTTACGTTTGGTTCGGTCAGGTTAGATTATGTTTGGTTAGGATGCCACTGACTTTTGCGCAATGCACCGCAATGCGGTCGATTTCTACGCTCTCCTGTGCTCTATCCTATTCTGCTTGGCCTTGCGGAGGCCACACATATTGGCCTCGGCTCGTTAGTTTGAGTTACGTTACGTTACGTTATCTTACGCTTGGTTAGGTCAGGAATGGATAGATGTGACTTTTGTGCTATACACAGCTATGCGGTGGATTTCTGAGTTCTACTGTGCTGTAATATGCTCTGCCTGTCTCTGGAATGCCAGTAATATTGGTTTCGGCACGTTGGGCTTAGTTAGGTTACGTTTGGTAGGGTTAGGCTTGTCTGGGTAAGGATAGGAAAGCTTTGACCGTTCTAATATACATTGCCATCCTTAGGACTTCTGCGCTCTACTCTCCTTTAATATGTTCTCCGTGGCGTTGGGGAGGACAGCTGTATTTGACACGGCTCGTTACGTTTAGTTGGCCTACGTTTGGTTAGGCTGGGATAGGCCACGTTAGGCTAGGGTATCCCTGACATTTGTGGTATACACTGCTTTTCGGTTGACCTCTGCGCTCTACTCTGGTCTAAAGCATTCTGCTTGGCTCTGGGACGACCAGCAACAGTAGCCTCGGCTCGTCAGGTTAAGTCAGGGTACGTTTGGTTAGGTTACGTTTGTTAGGAATAGGTATGGATATCTTTGACTTTCTTGGCGTAGGCTGGTATTCGGTGGGTCTCTGCCACCTACTTTGCTCTACTATACGCTGCTCGATTCTGGGGAGACAAGCAATGGCGGTCGCTGGTCGATAGTCTGAGTTAGTTTACGTTTGTGCATGTTACGATTTGTTAGGAGAGTAGAGGATGGCTGAGATTTCTGTGCTACACACTGACATTCAGCGGATTCCTGCGCTCTGCCTTGCGCTAATATGGTCGTCTTGTCTCTGGGAAGGACAGCAGTAGTTGTCTCGGCACGATAAGTTGAGTTAGACTACGTTCGGTTAGGTTTGGTTGTAATGGCTTTGACTTTTCTGCAATGCATTGCCTATCTATGGACACCTGCGGCCTACTCTCGTCTAATGTGTTCTGCTTGGCTTTGAGGAGGCCAGCAATAATGGTCGCGGCACGTTGGGTTGTGTTATGCTACGTTTTGTTACGCTACGATTGGTTAGGTTAGGAGGGGATAGCTTTGACTGTAGAGCTATATACTGCTATCAGGTGAATTTATGCGCCCTACAGTGCTCTAATATTTTCAGCTTGGATCTTGGAAGGCCAGAAATAGTTGCCTCGACACATTATGTTTAGTCAGCTATCGTTTGGTTAGGTTGGGTGAGCCTAAGTTTGGTTACGATGGCTTTAACTTTTGTGCTGTACACTGCTAAACAGCGGACTTGTGGGCTATACTGATCTCTAGTATGCCCCGCTTGGCTCTGCGGAGTGCAAGGATAGCGGTCTCGGCACTTCAGTTTCAGTTAGTCCATGTTTGTGTATGTTCTGCTGCTTTGCGTTAGGCATAGGTAGCTTTGTCGTTAACGATATACACTGCGATTCTACGGATTTCTCCATCCTACCCTCAACTAATGTTTGCCGTTTGACTCTGCGGAGGCCAGCAATAGCGTTCTAGGCGCGTTAGGTTGAGTTAGGCTATGCTTGGTTAAGTTTTATTGGTTTGGGTTAGATTTGTGTAGCTTTGATTTTTCAGATGTACACTGCGGTACTATGGATTTCAGCGTCCTACTCTCCACTGGTGTGCTCTGCTTGTCTCTGTGGAGGTCTGCAATAGAGCTCGGGGCACATTGGTATGAGTTAGGTTACGTTTGGTTATGTTTCGATTGGTCTGGTTAGGCGATGATAGCTTTGACTTTAGATCTATAGACTTCTATTTGGTGGATTTTTGCGCCTTACTGTGCTCTAATATTTTCTGCTTGGCTCTGGGAAGGCCAGCAATGGTGGTCTCGCCATGTCATGCTGAGTCAGGTTACGTTCTGATAGGTTGTCATAGGCTAAGCTTGATTAGGGTAACGTTTACTTTTGTGTTGTACACTGCTATCCGCTAGATATCTGCCCTCTACTGTGCTCTTGTATGCCCTGTTTGGGTCAGGGGAGGGGAGCAACAGTGGTCGCGGCACGTTAGGTTGAGTTTGGTTACGTTCGGTTGTGTTGCGCCTCGTTTGGTCAGGAGAGGTAGCGTTGACATTAGCGCTGTGGTCTGCTATTAGATGAATTTATGCGCCCTACAGTGCTCCAATGCTTTGAGCTTTGCTCCGGGGAGGCCAGCAATAGTGGAATCTGCAGGTTATGTTTATTCAGGTTGCGTTCGGTTATTTTATGTTGGTTTGGGTTATGTTTGTGTACCTTTGACATTTGTGACATACGCTGCTCCTCAATGGGTTTCTGCCTTCTACTCTCCACTAATGTGTTCTGGTTGGCTCTCGGTATACCAGCAATGCTAGTCGCGGCACGTTAGTTTGTGTTAGGCTACGTTTGGTTACATTACGATTAGTCAGGTTAGGAGAGTGTACCTTTCACTTTGGAGCTACTGCCTGCTACTAGGTTTATTTCTGCACCCTACAGTGCTCCTATATAATAAGCTTGGCACTGGGAAGGCCAGCAATAGTGGTCGCGGCACGTTATGTTGAACCAGTTTGAGTTCGGTTAGGTTAGGTTCGGCTAAGTTTGGTTCGGGTAGCTATAGCTTTTGCCACTTACACTGCTATTCGGTAGATATATGCGCTGTATAGTGCTCGGGTATGCCCTGCTTGACTCTGCGAGGGCAGCAATGGCGGTCTCGGCACGTTAGGTTGAGTCAGCCTGGGTTTGGCTTGTTTTGTCCAGGCTATGTTTTGTTAGGATAGCTATAACCTTTGTGCTGTACACTGCTATCCGGTGGATTTGTGCGGTCTACTGTGCTCTAGCACACCCTGCTGGACTCTCTGGTGTGCAGCAACAGTTGTCTCTGCACGTTAGGTCGAGTTAGGCTGTGTTTGACTATGCTCTGTTTGCCTGGGTTAGACTTATGTAGCTTCGGCTTTTCTGATATACACAGCGATTCTATGGATGTCTGCGTTCTGCTCTCCGCTAATGTGCCCTGCTTGGCTCTGCGGAGGTCTGCAATAGAGCTCGGGGCACATTGGGATGAGTTAGGTTACGTTTGGTTATGTTACGATTTGTCTGGTTAGGAGATGATAGCTTTGGCTTTGAAGATATATTCTGCTATCAGGTGGACTTCTGCGTCCTACGGCGCTCTAATATTTGCAGCTTGGCTCAGGGAAAGCCACCAATAGTGACCTCAGCACGTTATGCTGTGTCAGGTTACGTTCTGTTATGCTGTGTTAGGCTAAGTTTGCATAGTGTAGCTATAACTTTCATTCCGTTCCCTGCTATTCGGTAGGTTTCTGCGCTCTACTCTTCCCTGGTGTGCCCGGCTTGGCTCTGGGGGGGGGGGCAGCAATAGCGCTATCAGCACGTTAGGTTGAGTTATGTTACGTTCGGTTATGTTACGATTAGTTAGGCTAGGAGAGGATAGCTTCGACTTTAGTGCAATACACTGCTATTAGGAGTATTTTTTCGGCCTACAGCTATCTAATGTTTTCAGTTTGGCTGTGGGAAGCCAGCAATGGTGGTCTCGGCACGTCATGTCGTGTCAGGTTACGTTCGGATATGTTCGGTTAGGCAATGTTTGGACGGAATAACTTCTGCTTTTGTTCTGTACACTTCAATTCGGGGGATTTCTGGCTCTACTGTGTTCTAGTCTGCCCTGCTTCGCATTAGGGAGCGCAGAAACAGCGGTGACGGCACGATAGGTTGAGTTAGGCTACATTCGGTTATGTTAGCATTGGTTAGGTTAGGAGGGGAAAGCATAGGCTTTAGTGCTATAGTCTGCTGTTAGGTGGATCTCTGCACCCTACTGCGCTCCATCTTATCAGCTTGGCAATGGGAAAGCCAGCAATAGTGGTCTCGGAATGTTAAGCTTAGTTATGTTACGTTCGGCTAGGTTGGTATAGGCTATGTTTGGTTAGGATATCATTAACTTTTGTGCCGTACGCGGCTGTACGGTGGATTTCTGTGCTCTAGTGTGCGCTAGTATGTCCTGCTTGGCTCTCGTGAGGGCAGAAATATCTGTCTCGGCACGTTAAGTTGTGTTAGGCTATGTTTGGCTGTGTCCTGCTGATATAGTTTGGGATTGAGTAACTATGAGTTTTCTGATATAGACTGCGATTCTATGGGTTTCTGCGTTCTACTCTGCACTAGTGTGTTCTACTTGGCTCTGTGGACGCAAGCAATAGTAGTCGCGGCACGTTAGGTTGCGTTTTGCTACATTCGGTTGTGATAGGGTTGGTTAGGTTAGGAGGGGAGACATAGCCTTTAGTGCTATAGTCTGCTGTTAGGTGGATCTCTGCAACCTACTGTGCCCTAATATAATCAGCGTGGCTATGGGAAGGCGAGCAATAGTCGTCTCGGCACGTTACGTTCGGTTAGGTTTTTTTGCTGCATTCGGTTATGTTACGCTTTGTTACGTTAGGAGAGGGTAGCTATGACTTCTCTGCTATACACTGCTATACCGTAGATTTCTGCACTCTCCTGTGATTAGTATTCCCTGCTTTGATCCGGGAATGATAGAAATAGTTGCCGCGGCGCGTTAATTTGTGTTATGTTGCGTTCGGTTAGGTTAAGCTTTTCTGGGTGATGTTAAGATGCCGTTGACTTTCACGCTATAAACTGCCATCCTATGAACCTCTGCGCTCCACTCTCCTCTAATATGCCCTGGTTGGAGGTGGCGAAGCCAGCAATTATGGGATAGCCATGTTAGGTTGGGATTGGTTACGTTTGATTTTACTACGTTATACCTGGTTAGTTCAGGATACCTCCAACTTCTTTGCTATACTCTGCTATTTGGGCGATTTCAGCTTTCAGCATTGCTCTGTTATACTCTGCTAAGCTCTAGTGAGGCCAGAAATAGCTTTCGTGGCACGACCGGTTGGTTACGTTACGTCTGGTTGTGTTACGTTTGGTTAGGTTATGGTAGGGTAGCTATGACTTTTATGCTATGCACTGAGATTCTGTGCACTTCTGTTCTCTCCACTCCTCTAAAATGTTCTGCTCGGCTCTCGGGGGCCAGCAATAGTGATCAAGTTACGTTAGGCTCAGTTAAGTTACGTTTGGTTTCATTTCGATTGGTTATGTCAGGAGATGCTAACTCCGACTTTTGTGCTATACACCGCTTTTCTGCGGATCTGTGCACTCCACTATGCACTAATATGTTCAGCTCAGTTCCGGAAGGGCCAGCAACGGTGGTACCGGCAAGTTAGTTTTAGTTATGTTACGCTGGTTTAGGTTAGATTCTTTGGGTCAGGTTAGGGTGTCTTTGAATTTTCTGATATACACCTCCACTCTGTGGACTTCCGCGCCCTGCTCTCATCTGATATATTCTGCTTGGCTGTGGGGATCACAGCAATAGTGGTCTCGGCGCGTTCGGTTGTGTGATGCTACGTGTGGTTATATTATGTTTGGATGGGTTAGGAGAGGATAGCTTTGAATTTTGTGTCGTGCACTGCTATGCGGTGTATTTCTGCGCTCTATAATGCTCTACTATACTCTGCTCGGATCACGGTAGGCCAGCAGTAGTCGTCGTGGCACGAAATTCTTAGTTCGGTTACGTTTTGTCATGTTATGTTAGGCTGATTTAGGGGAGGGTAGCTTTGTCTTTTGTGCTGTACGCAAGTTATAGGTGGATTTCTGCGCTCTACTGTGTCCTAGTACGTTCTGCCTGGCACCGGCAACGCGTGAAGTTGTGGTACCGCAAGGTTAGGTTGAGATATGCTGTGTTTGGGTATGTTGTGTTGGCTCGGGTTAGGTTTGGCTAGCTACGACTCTTCTGATATGCAATGTCATTCTATGGATTTCTGCGCCCTGCTCTCCACTGATGTGATCTGCCTGACTTTGGGGAGGCCAGCAGAAGTGGTTGCGGCACGTTAGCTTTAGTTGTGCTATCTTTGGTCATATTACGATTTGTCAGGTCAGGAGAGGATAGCCTTGGCTTTAGTGGCATAGCCAGCTATTCGGTGGATTCCTGCGCCATACGGTGCTCTAATGCTTACAGCTTGTCCCCGGGAATGCCATAAAGAGTGGCCTTCGCAGGTTATGTTGAGTCAGGTAACTTTCGTTTAGGTTGGGTTAAGCTAAGTTTGGTTAGATTAGCCTTAACTTTCGTTCGGTTCTCTGATATATGGTGGACTTCTGCGCTGTACTGTGATCTAGTTCACCCTGCTCGGCTCTGGGGAGGCCAGCAATAGTGGTCGCTGGAAGATAGTATGATTTAGTTTACGATCGGTTATGTCACGATTGGCTAGGTTAGGAGATCTAGCTTTGACTTTAGTGCTATTGTCGCCTATGAGGCCGATTTCTGCGACCTACAGCGCCCTAATGCTTTCGGCTTAGCTATGGGAACGCCAGCAACAGTGGCCTCAGCACTTTACGCTGAGACGTGTTATGTTCGGTTAGGATGGGTTAGGCTAAGTTTGGTTAGCATGGCTTTAACTTTGTGCTGTACACTGCTATTCGGCGGGTTTCTGCGCTCCACTGTGATCAAATATGCTCTGCTTGTCTCTGGGGATGCCAGCAATAGCAGTCTCGGCACGCTACGTCGAGTTAGGGTACGCTTGCTTATGTTACGTTTGGTTTGGTTAGGTTAGGATACCTTTGACCCTTGTGCTATACCCTGCAATGCGGTGGATTCCAGTGCTATACATTACTCTACTATACTCTTCTGGACATTCGGGATGAGAGCAATGGTACTCGTGGCACGTTAGTTTGAGTTAGGTTGCTTTGGTTGGGTTAGCTTATGCCAGATTGTGCTAGGGTACCTCCTCCTTCTTGCTATACACTACTATCCGGGCGATTTCAGCGTTCCACATTCCTCTGCTATACTCTGCCTAGCATTCGCGCGGCCAGCAATATCTTTCGTTGCACGTCAGGTTGGGTTACGTTACGTCCGCTTATTTTACGTTCCGTTAGGTTCGGATAGGGTAGCATTGACTTTTGTGCTGTAAACTGCTATTTGGTTGACTTCTGTGCACTAGTGTGCTCCAATTTGCTCTGCTTGTCGCTGCGAACATCGGCAATGGCGCTCTCGGCACGGTAGGCTTTGTTATGTTACGCTTGATTAGGTTACGTTTGGTTAGGTTAGGATAGGATAACTTTGACTTTTGTGCTACACACTGCTATTCGGTGGACCTCTGCGCTCCTCTTTGCTCTACTGTACTATGCTCGACTCTGGGGAGACCAGCAATAGCGGTCGTGGCACGATAGGTTGAGTTAGGTTACGTTTGGTTATGTTGTGTCAGGTTACGTTTGTTTAGGATGACTTCGACTTTTGTGTTATACACCGTTATTCGGTGGATCTCGACGCTGTACTATGCTCTAGTATGTTCCTCATATCTCTGGGGAAGCCAGTAACAGCACTCTCGGCGCAATAGTTTCAGATGGGCTACGTTTGAGTACTTCATGTTAGCTCTGGTTAGGTTAGGATTGCTTCGACTTTTCAATTGTACACAGCAGTTCTATATATTTCTGCGCTCTACTCTCCTCTATTATGCTCTGCTTGGCACTGTGGTGGCCAGCAATACTGGTCGCGGCAAGTTAGGTAGAGTTAGATTCAGTTTCTCTATCTTTGGTTACGTTGGGTTAGGTAAGGATAGCTTTGTCATATGTGCTCAATACTGATATTCTATGGACATCTGTGCTCTACTGTGCTCTATCATATTCTGCTCCCCTCTGTGGTAGCCAGCAATAGTGTTCGCGGCACGTTATGTTTAGTTCTTCTACGTTTGATTATGTCATGTTATGTCTGGTTTGGTCAGCATGGCTCTGACAATTGTGGTGTACACTGCTATTCGGCGGATTTCTTCACCCTGCTCTGACCTTATATTTGCTTTGCTCTGGGGAGGGCAGTAATAGTGGCCGCGGCTCTTTACTTTGTGTCAGGTTACTCTTTGCTAGGTCAGGGTTGTTTGTGTTAGTCAAGGGTATCATTGACTTTTGTGCTATACACTGCCACCATACGGACTACGGCGCTCTACTCCCTTCTAATATGTCCAGCTTTCCACTGGGCTTGTCTGCAATAGCTGACTAGGCTCAATAGGATGAATTATGTTACGTTTGGTTTTGATATGTTTGCTAGGTTAGGTGAGGATACCTCTGACCTTTGCATTATAACCTGCAATGCCGTCGATGACTGCGTTATACCTTGCTCTAGTACGTTCTGTCTGGCTCTGGAGAGGCAAGCAATAATGGTCTCGGCACGTTAGGTTGAGTTAAGCTACATTCGGTTATGTTACGAATCGTTATGTTAGGACATGGTAGCTTCGACTGTTGTGCTATGCACTGCGATTCTATTGACCTCTGCGCTCCACTCGCCTCTAATGTGCTCTACTTGGCTTTCGTGAGGGTAGCAATAGTGGTGTAGGCACGGTAGGTGGAGTTATGTTCGTTTGCTTACGTTACGTTTGGTCTGGTAAGGATTGGATAACTTCGACTTTTGCGCTATACAGTGCCACTCGGTGGATTTTGCGCTCTTCATTGCTCTACTGTGCTCTGCCCGTCCCTGGGGATGCCAGCAATAGTGGTCTCGGCAGGCTAGGTTTAGTTATGATACGCTTGGTTGGGTTAAGTTCGATTCGGTTAGGTTTGTATAGCTTTGTCTTTCCTGTTATACACTGTTCTACGGTGGAATTCTGCGCTCTACTGTCCTTGACTATGCTCTGCTCAACTCTGGGGAGGTCAGTGATAGTGTCTCGGCACGTTAGGTTCAGTTAAGCTTCGCTTGTATATGTCACGTTTGGTTAGGGTTGGAGGTTATAGCTTAGACTTTTGTGCCATCCACTGATATTCGGTGGATTTCTGCGCTCTATCGTGCTCTAATTCGCTCTCCCCTTCCCTTGGGAGGCCAGCAATAGTGGTCCCGGCACGTTAGGTTGAGGTATGCTGCGTTCTGTTAGATTATGTTTGTTTGTGCGAGATATGGATGGTTCTGAATTTTCTGGTTTACACTTTTATTCGGTGGATTTCAGCGCACTCCTGTGCTCTACTATTCTCTGTTGGGCTCTGGGGAGGCCAGCAACGGTGCTCGCTGCACGTGAGTTCGAGTCAGGTTTCGTTAGGTTATGTTAAGGTTGGTTAGCTTAGGATGGCGTAGCTGGCGTTTGAACTATAGACTGGTATTCGGTGGAATTTTGCGCTCCACTATGACCTCATATGTTCAGAATGGCTATGGAAGAGACAGTTATAGTGGTGGTCGGCACGCTATGTCATGTTAGACTACGTTCCGTTGGGTTAGTCTACGTTTGGTTGGGGTCGGTTATACCAGGTTAGGTTAGCGTGTCTTCGACTTTTGTACTTTACGCTGCAGTGCGGATGTTTTCTGCGCTCTAACGTGCCCTAATATCTTCTGGTCGGCTCTGTGGATTCCAGCAATAGTGGTCTAGGCACGTTAGGTAAAGTTAGGCTACATTCGGCTATATTACGTTAGTATAGGTTAGGACAAAGTAGCCTTGGCTTTTGTGTCGTACACTGTGTTTCGGTGGTTTTTCACGCGCTACATTGCTCTATTACAATCTGCTAGACTCTGGGGGTCAGTAATAATGGCCGCGGCACGTTATGTTGAGTTAGGTTAAGCTTGCTTATGTGACGTTTGGTTAGAACGGGAGAGGATATCTTTGACTCTTGTGCCATGCGCTGCTGTTCGGTGGACTTCTGCGCTCTACTGTTCTCTAGTTCACTCTGCCTGCCTCCGCGGACGCCAGCCAGAGTGGTCTCGTCATGTTAGATTCAGTTGGTTTGCGTTTGGTTAGGGCAGGCTAGGTCAAGCAAGGTTAGGGTGTATTTCACGTTTGTACTATACGATGCTATTTAGTGGCTTTCTGCGCTCTACAGTGCCCTATTGTATTCTGCATGGCTCTGGGGATTCCAGTAATAGTGGTCTCGTCCCGCTACGTTTTGCTATGTTACGTTCGGTTTCATTGCGTTTGGATAGGTTAGGATAGGTTAGCTTCGACCTTTGAGCTGTACGCTGCTAGTCGCTGGATTCCTGCGGTCTTCGTTGATCTACTATACGCTGCTCGAATCTGTGGACTCCTGCAAGCGTGGTCTAGGCACGTTAGTTGGTGTTAGTTTACGTTTGGTTACGTTAAGTTTGGTTAAGTTATGCTAGGGCATCTTTCACTTTTGTGCTATACACTGCTCTTCAGCGTATTTCTGCGCTATACTGTGATGTAATACGCTCCGCTTTGCTCTGTGGAGGCCAGAAATAATGGTCGCTGCACGCTGGGCTGTATTATATTACGCTCGGTTAGGTTAGGTTACTTTGGGTGAGGTTAGGTTATCTTTGACTTTCGCGCTCAACAATGCTTTTCTATGGCCTTCTGGGCTCTACTATGCTCTGCTACGCTCTGCTCGATCATGGGGATGGCAATAACAGCGGTCTCCGCACATTAGGTTGCAATGGTCCACGTTCGGCTGCGTTACCCTTGGTTTGGGTAGGAGATGATACCTTTGCCTTCTGTGTTATAAAATGCCTCTGGTTGATTTTCTGCGCTCTACTTTGCCCTAATATGCCCTACTCGACTGCGAGTAGGCCCCCAACAGTGGTCGCTGCTCATTAGGTCCTGCAATGTTATGTCTGTGTATGTTAGGTCTGGCTAGGTTAGGCCAGGGCAGCATAGACTTTTGTGCTATACACTGCTGTTCGGTGCATTTCTCTGCTCTACTCCCCTCTAATATCTTCTGCTTGGCGAAGAGGAGGCCAGCAATGGTGGCCTAGGCACGGTGCGGTCGATCAGCTTACGTTTGACTGTGTTACGTTTTGCTATGTTAGGAGAGAGTATCGTCGACTTTTGTGGAATACATTGTTATTCGGTGACTTTCTGCGCCCTACTGTGCTCTATTATACTCTGCCCGTCCCTGGGGAGGCCAGCAGCAGTGGTCGCTGCTCTTTGGGTTGAGCTATGTTACGTTTGGTTATGTTACGTTCGGTTAGGGTAGGAGAGGGTAACTCTGACTTTTGCGCTATACACTGCTATCCGGTGTATTTCTGCGCTCTACTTTGCTCTAATATGCTCTGCTTGGTCCTGAGGATGCCAGCAATTGTGGCCTCGGAACGTTGGAATGGTTTAGGCTACGTTTGACTAGGTTACGTTAGCTTGAGTTAGGTTTGCATAGCTCTGAATTGCGTGGAATACACTGCCATTCGGTCGATTCCCGCGCTGTACCGCGCCCTGGAATGTTCGGCCTGGCACTGGGAAGGCCAGCAATAGTGGCCCCGCCTCGTTTGGTTACGTTAAGTTGCGTTTGGTTATATTAAGTTTGGACTGGTTAGGACAGGGTACCTGCGACTTTTGTGCTGTACACTGCTATTCGACGTGTTACTACTCTCTACATTGCTCTACTATACCCTGCTCGAATCTGGGGACGTCAGGAATGGTAACCACCACAAATTAGCTTGACTAAGGCTACGTTTAATTACATTAGGGTTCGTTAGGTTAGGAGAGTATAGCTTCGACTAGTGTGCAATACACTGCCGTTCCGTGGATTTCCGCGCTCCACTCTCATCTCATTTGTTTACCTTTGCTTTGGGAAAGACAGCAATTCTGGTCTTGGCCAGTTATGCTGGGATAGGCTACGTTTGGTTGGGTTAGGTTGGGTCAGGTTACGTTAGGATATCTTGGGGGCCCAGCTATTCGAGGGACAGTGCTCCGGGCGCGTGGCGCCTCGTGCTGGTCGCGCGGCGTCCGCAGAGTATGCGTGTGTTGCGATGCGGTGGTATGCGTGTTGTGCGCGCCTGGAATCGGCCCGTCTTTCGCGCATGTAATGGACGTTTCGGGCGCGATATCCCGTCGCGCCTGGAGGGAACTACAGTTGCCTCGCGGGGGCGTCCTGGCAATTACGTCGCCGCGAAGTCTATGGCGCACCTAAATGCGAAGTGCTGGCCATCGTGGGGGTTTTAGTCGGTAAAAATCCCACATAACTCCGCCCCTCTCCTAAGGAGGCCGGGTATCTTTGGAAGATTCCCGCACGAGAAAAAAAGAAAAAAGAAAAGGAAAGAAGCTTAGGATATCTTCGACTTTTGTGATCTACACTGCAGCGCCGCTGATTTCTGTGATCTACTGTGGGCCAACATACTCTGCTCGGCTCTGGCGTGGTCAGCAGTCGTGATGCAGGTAGGTTTGGTCGTGTTATGTTACGGTTGGCTTTGCTACGTTTGGTGATGTTAAGCTAGGACAGCTTTGACTTTTGCGTTATGCTCAGCAATGCGATGGTCTTCTGCGCTGTACTGTGATATAATATGCTCTGCTTTGCTCCGGAGAGGCCAGGGCCTGTGTCCGCGGCGCGATATGTAGTACTACGTTACGATTGGGTAGGATAGGTTTGTTTGGGTTAGGGTAGGACATATTTGACTTTTGTGGTGTACACAGAAATGCGTTGGATTTCTGCGCTCTACTGTCCTCTAGTATGGTTTGCTTAGCTCTGTGGATGCCAGCAATACTGTTTGCGGCACGTTAGGTTGCGATAGATCATGTTTGGTCTGGTTAGGTTGTTTTGGGTTTGGTTATGGTAGGTTTGACTTTTGTGCTTAACACTGCTCTCCCATGTACTTCTGGGCTCTACAGAGCCCTACCATATTCTGCTTGGTTCTGGAGAGGTCAGCAATAGTGGTCTAGGCACGATAGGTTGATTTATGATAGTTTCGGTTATGTTACGTTTAGTCATGTTGGGATAGGATAACCTTGACTTTTGTGCTATACACAGCTATTCTTGGGATTTCTGCGCTCTTGATTGCTCTCACATACGCTACTCGACTCTGGGGAGGCCAGCAGTAGTGGTTGCTGCACCTTAGGTTGATTTATGTTACGTTAGGTAAAGTAACGGTTGGTTAGGTTAGGAGATTGCAGCGGACATTTGTGCTACACACGGATATTCGGTGGACTCCTCCGCTATACTGTGCTCTAATATGCTCTGCTTGGCTCTGAGGTGGCTAGTATTAGTACCATCGGCACGTTAGGTTGAGATAGGCTATGTGTGGGTAGATTAGGTAGGTTAGGTCAGTTTAGGCAAGGACATCTTTGGCTTTTGGGCTTTGCAATGCATTGCGGGGGACTTCTGCGCTCCATTGTGCTCTACTGCCGATACCACTGTTGCTGGCATCCCACGGGCTAAGCAGAATATAGTAGAGCACAGCATATCGCAGGTATCCACCGAATAGCAGTGTTCATCACGAAAGTCATAGATGCCCTTACCGAACTTATAGTAATTTACCCTAACCGAACGTATCATAGCTAGACTTAATGTGGCGAGACCCATATTGCTGGCCTACCCAGAGACGAGCAGAACATATTGCAGGAGAGTAGAGCGCAGTATTCCACTGAATAGCGGTGTATGGTATGAAATTGTCGGCTATCCTATCCTAACCAAGCCAAACATAACGTAACCAAACGTAACATAGCTCAAACTAACGTGCTGAGCCCACTACTGCTGTCGATCGCAGAGCCATGCGGAGCATACTGCAGCTATGTGGAGTGCGGAAATCCACAGCACAGCATTGTATAGCACAAACATCGTAGGTATCCTTACATAACCAGGCCAAAGCTAACCTAACCAAACGCAGCATAACACAACGTTACGTGCCGAGACCTATATTACTGGCCTCCCCAGAGCTAAACAGAATATCCTAGGGCACAGTGTAGCGCTGAGAGCCATCGAAAAGCAGTGTATAGCGCAACAGTCATTGCCATCCGTACCTAACATAGCCAAACCTAGCATAGACAAACGTATCACTGCTCAACCTATCTTGCTGCGACCATAACTCCTGGGGTCCCCAGACACAAGCGGAGTGTGACAGCGCATAGTAGAGCGCAGAATTCCATAGAAGAACATTGAGTAGCACAAAAGTCGAAGCTATCCTAACCTAACGAAGCGTACCCTAACATAAGCGTACGTATTCTAACTGAACCCAACATGCTGCGACCACTATTGCTGCACTCGCGAGAGCGGAGCAGATTATAGTAGAGCAATGTAGAGCGCAGGAACACACCGAAGGGCTGTGTATAGCAGAAAAGTCCACGCTATGCTATCTTATCCTAACCGAACGTAACACAAGCAAACGTTAACTATCTCAACCTAACGTGCCGAGGCCACTATTGCTGTCCTCCCCAGAGCCAAGCAGAACATGCTAGAGCCCTGTAGACCTCTGATATCCACCGAATAGCAGTTTACAGCACAATAGTCAATGCAATCACCTCAAAACCTGGCCAATTGCAACGTAACCAGACGTAACCTATCAAAAGCTAACGTACAGCGACCACAGCTGCTGGCACCCCAGGGCCAAGCAGTACGTATTAGTGGATAGCGGAACTCAGAAATCTATAGGATCGCAGTGTACTTCAGAAAAGTCAAAGCCACCCGAACCTAACCAATAGGATCGGAACATCAACAAACACAGCATAGCACAAAATAACGTGCCGAGTCCACTATTTCTCGGCGCCCAGGACCAAGCAGAATACAGTACAACACAGTGGCAGGCAGAAAGCCACCAAATAGCAGCGTATAGCACAAAAGTAAAGGTAATCGTAACCTGACCTTTCTAAGCCTAACCTAACCAAACGTTGCCTATCACAACGTAGCGTGCTAAGGCCACTACTACTGGCCTCCACAGTGCCAAAGATGGTATAGCAGAGCACGGTAGAGCGCTGAAACCAACCGAATAACAGTTCATGCCACGAAAGCCAAATGTGTCCAGACATATCCAAAGCAAACGTAACCAGACCAAACGTAGCCTAACTACACCTAACGTGCCGGGACCAATATTACTGGACCCCCAAGAGTCGGGCAGTGTATAGTAGAGCAACGTAGAGCGCAGAGGTCTTCCGAAGGGCAGTGTATAGCACAAAGTCTAAGACACCATATCGTAACCCAAGCAAACATAACATAACTAACCGCAACATATCTCAGCCTAACGTGCCGAGATCACTACCGTCAGCCACACCATAGCCAAGCAGAATATACTACAGCACAGTATGTCTCAATAATCCACCGTAAACAACCATGTATACTACGTAAGCTAAGGATATCAGAACCTAACCCAGACTAACAAAGCCTAACCAAACGTAGCCCAACCCAAGCTAACATGCAGAAACCTCTAATTATGGCAATCGCATAGTCGAGCAGAGTATAGTCGAGACATGTAGAGAGCAGGGATCCAACGGGTAGCAGTGTATAGCACAAAAGTCAATGATACCCTGCCGCAAACTATCCAAACGTAACCGGTCTCTACATATCTTGCCACTACCACCATTGCTGTCTTCCCCAGACAGAAGCAGAGCATATTCGTGCACAGAATGGCGCAGGAATACACCGATTAGCAGTGTAGAGCGCAAAAGTGCGGGGAACCATGTCCTAACGTAGTCAAACGTAACATAAGCGGACGTAACGTATACCCTGCCTGACGTGCCGCCACTGTTACTGCTGGCCGCACGAGAGCTAATCAGCGTTTAGCAGAGCAATGAGGAACGCAAAAGTCGTCCGAATAGAAGCGTATAGCACAAAAGTCGAAGCTATCCTATCCTAACCCAGCCAAACGTTACATGACCAAACGGTATATATTTCAACCTAACGTGCCGAGAACACCACTCCTGGCCTCCCCAGGGCCAAGAAGAAAATACTAGAGCGCAGTAGAACGCAGTGGTCCGCAGAACAACAGTTTATACCACGAAAGTCAAATCTATCCAAATCTAACCCGAACGAACTTTATGTAACCAAACGTAGCCTAACAGAAACTAGCGGTCCGAGACCACTATTAGTGGAACCACGCGCGTCAAGCAGAGTATAGTAGAGCGCAGAAAGCCACCAAATAGCAATTTATAGCGTAAATGTCGAAGATATCCTAACGTCACCAGGCCTAACCTAACCTACCCAAACGTAGAATGACTAAACCTAACGTGCCGCGACCACTGTTACTGGCTTGCACAGGGACGGGCGGGATATTATAGAGCACAGTAGAGCACACACGTTCACAGAAACGCAGGGTCTAGCAGAAAGGTCAAAGCTAACTATACTTGACACCTACGAACATAATCGAACTAAACGTGGCCTAACTGAAACTAGAGTGCCGCGGCACTATAGCCTAACCTAACAAAATGTGGTATCACCGAACGTAACCCAACTCAAGCTAACGTGCCTAGAACTTTGTTGCTGGAATCCCCAGAGTCAAGCAGAATATGCTAGAGCGCAGTGTAGCGCAGAAATCAACTTCATAGTAGTGCACGGCACACAAGTCAAAGCTATCCTCTCCAAACATAGCCAGTCGTAACATTACCAAACGTAACATTACACAAACTCACGTGAGGCGACCACGGTTCCTGGCCTTCCCAGATGAAGCAGATGCTAGCAGAGCATTGAAGAGCGAAGATATCGACCGAATAGCAGTGTATAGCGAAAACGCCGAATATACCCTGGCCAAGCATAACCTAACCTTGCCAATCCGAGCGTAACATGAAACAACCTGGCGATCCGAGGCCAATTCTGCAGGCCTCCCGAGAGTCGAGCAGAGTATAGTAGCGCACAGTACGGCGCAGAGGTCCATAGGATTGCAGCGTGATGCATAAAGGTCGAAGCCATCCTTTTATAACTCAACCTAGCCTACACTAACCGAACGTATTCTACCTCTAACGTGCCGCGACCATTGTTGCTGGCCTCCCAGTGTCGAGCAGAGTAAAGCATAGGACAGTAGAGCGCGGAAATACGCCGCATAGCAGTGCATACCACGAAAGCTATATCTATCCAAGCATAAGCAATGCCAGCATAACGTAACCAAGCATAGCCTAACACAGCTGATCGTGTCGAGGACATTATTATCGGCCTCCCGATAGTGAGCGTAGTATAGTAGGGCAGAGTAGAGCGCACAAATCCACCGAACAGCGATGTATAGTACAAAACTCAGAGCGATCCTATACAAACTTATCCTAACGTAACATAACCGAACGCAACATATCTCAACCAAACGTGACACGAACGCTATTACTGGCATTCCCAGAAAAGCAGATGCTCGTTGAGTAATGTACAGCTCAGACATCGGACGAATAGCTGTGTATGGCGTTAAAGTCGAAGCTACCCAAACCAAACCTGTGCTTACCCTGCCATGCCAAGCGTAACCTTTCGCGAGCAAACGTGTCACGAACATCATTGCTGGCCTTTCCTGGGAAAAGCAGCTCATATTAAATCATTGTATAGCTCAGAAATCAACCGGACAGCAGCGTACAGCACACAAGCTAAAGCCATCCTTTCCTAACTTAACCAATCGTAACATAGCCGAACGTCACACAACACATAGTAACGTGCTGAAATACCTATTGCTGTCCTCTCGATAGCCAAACAGAGCATACGGGAGCTCAGCAGGGCGCAGAAATCCACCGAATAGCGGCGCATAGGCAAAGGTCTATCTAATCTAACTAAACCTGACGTGCCGCGACCAACATTTCTGGCCTCCCCAAGGCCATGCAGAACATAGCAGTGCATTGCAGAGAAATCGAAGCAATCCGGATTTTACTCATGCTAACATGAACAAGTCTATCGTAACCGAATGTAAACAAACATGCCGCGCCCACTATATCTGGCGCCCCAGAGCTAAGCAGAGCATACCAGAGAACAGTAGAGCGGAGGAAACCACCGAAAGCAGCATGGACCCCAAATGTCTAATGTAACCTATTCTAACCTAAGCAATCTGATCAGTACCGAACGTAACCAAGACCAAACTAACGTGCCGCCACCACTATTGCTGGCCTCCGCAGAACCAAGCAGAATATATTAGAGGAGAGTAGGACGCTGAAATCCGTATCATCACAGTGTGCAACAGAAATGTCTAAGATATCCAAACATAACCCAAAGTAATAACCAAACCTAACATAGCCAAACGCAACGTAAGGTGCCGCGACCACAATTGTTGGTTTACACAGGGACAAGCAGAATATAATACAGCATATTACAGCGCAGAAATCCTCCGAATAGCAGCGTATAGCACGAAAGTCAAAGCTGTTCCAACCAAACATAGCCCAACATAACCTAACCAAACGTAGCATATCTTAACCTAACCGAAAACAACCGCAATTACTGGCGCCTCGAGTGACGAGCGGAGAATAATAGAGCAACGTACGGCGCAGAGATCCACCGAATAGCAGTGTATAGCACAAAAGTCGAAGATATCCTATATTAATCTAACCAAGCGTAACTTGACAAAAGTAACATAACTCAACATAACATGCGATACCGTTTATACTGGCCACCTCAGAGACAGGCAGAAGGTGCCATAGCAGATTAGAACGCGGTAACCGGCCGCATTGCAGTGTACAGCACAAAAATTAAAGATACCTTTACCTAAGCAGGTCCAACCTAATCTGAACGAGCGCGGTATAACTCAGTCGAACGTGCCCCAGCCACAATTTTTGGCCTCCCCAGATTAAAGCAAAGGATATTAGAGCACAGTAGATCACAGAAATACACGGAATATCTGTGCATACCTCAAGAGTGCCTGCTATAAATTCCAAACCTAAGCTAACGTAACACAGCCATAAGCAACTTAACAAATCCTAACGCGCTGGGAACACTATTGCCCTCTCCTACAGTGCCAAGCGGAAAATACTATCGCGCAGTAGAGCGCAAAAATCCACCTCAATGCAGCGTCTAGCACGAAAATCGAAGGTATCCTGTCATAACCTGACCTAACCTAACATGCACGAACGTAGCCTAACTCAACACAACATGCAAACACCAACATTGCTGGCCTCCCCAGAGCCAAGCTGGACATACTAGAGCAAAGAAGAACGCAGACGTACGCCGAACAGCAGTTTATTCCTCGAAATTCAAAGCAATCCAAACCGAGCCCAAGCAAATATAACGTGACCAACCGGAGGCTAACGCAACCTAACGTGCCGAATCCCCTATTTCTGGCCTTCCTACAGCCAAGCAGAGTATACCAGAGCACGGTAGAGCGCAGAAATTCGCCGAATAGCAGTGTGCAGCACAAAAGTCAAAGCCACTCTAACCAAATCATGCTCAGGCTAGCCTAACCATACGTTACGTACATAAACTTGTCGTGCCACGACCACCATTGCTGGCCTCCCCTACGCCAAGCAGAACATATCGGAGGAGAATGTAGCGCAGAAGTCAATAGAATAGCAGTTTGTAGCAGAATGCACAAAGCCATGCAGACCAAACCCATGCCTGCATACCCTAATAAAACCTAACCTAACACAACCTAACGTGCTGCGGCCACAGTTTCCGTCCACCCTTGAGCAAAGCATGACTTATTAGAGCGCAGTAGAGCCTAGAAATCCACCGAATAGCCTACCACAGCGCAAAAGCCATAGCTACCCTTTCCTAACCCAAACAGTCCTAACATTACCAGACGTGTCCGATCCCTGTCTATCCTGCCGCCAGCTCTATTGTTGGCCTCTGCAGAACCAAGCAGAAAATGTTGCAGGAGAGCAGAGCGCAGGAATCCATAGAATCGCAGTGCACAGGAGAAAAGTTATTGATACCCAAACCCAACACAAACTAACGTAACCGACCATAACACGCCAAAGGTCAATAAAACGTGCCGCGATCTCTATTGCTGGCCTCCGCAGTGCCAAACAGATTAGAGTAGAGCACAGTAGAGGGCAGGAATCCATCGAATGACAGTGTACAGCACGAGAGTCAAAGCTATCCTAACCAAACTTAACCTAACTTAACCTAACCATACATAACTCAACTCTACCCAACGTACCGCGAACGCTATTGCTGGCATCCAGAGGGTCGAGCAGAGTATAGTAGAGCAACGAGGAGCGCAGAAATCCACCGAATTGCAGCGTACTGCGCAAAAGCCGAAGTTATCCTGTCCTAACCTAACCAAACGTTACCTAGCCAAGCGTTAGCTATCTCAAACAAACGCGCCACGGCCATTATAGTTGACCTCCGGAGAGTGGAGCGGAGTGTATTACAGCAAAGTGGAGCGCAGAAATCCACCGAATAGCAGTTTATAGCGCAAAAGACAAATCCACCCTCTACTAACCTAACCAAACGTAACAAAACCGTATGCAACCTAACTCAGACTAACATGCCGCGGCCACTATTTCTGGCCTTCCCATCGCGAAGCGGAGAATGTTAGATCACAGTAGAGGAAAGAACTCGACTGTATACCAGCATAATGCACAAAAGTCAAAGGCATCCTGTCCAAACCATACCAAACCAAGCGTAACTGAATGTAGAATAGCCAAACATAACGAGCCGAAACCTATATTGCTGCCCTCCCCAGAGTCAGCAGAACATATTAGAGCACAGTAGAGAGCAGAAATCGACCGAATAGCAGTGTGTAGCGCAAAAGTCAAAGCCGCCCTAACCAAACCAAACCTATCCTGACATAAGTGTACGTAACATCACATAACGTATCGTGCCACGAACGCCATTGCTGGTCTCTCGGGATAGGAGTAGAGAATACTAGAGTATCGATGAGCGCAGAATTGCTCCGAATTGCAGTGTACAGCACAGAAGTCAAAGTCATCCTAAACTAACATAACCAGACCAAACGTAAGCGAACGTAACCTGACACAACCTATCGTGACGACACCAATGCTGCTGGCCTCCCCATTGCCAAGCAGAGCATATCGGATGAGAATGGAGCGCAGAAAACAAGAGAATGGCAGTGTATAGCAGAAAGGTCAATGCAGTCCAAACACAAGCCATGCAATCATGACATAGCCATACGTATCGAAACACATACTAACGTGCCGCGGCCACAATTTCTGTCCTCCCCAGAGCATAGCGGGGCAGTTCAGAGAGCCGTAGATATTAGCAATTCACCGAATATCAGTGTACAGGGCAAAAGTCGTAGCTATCATAACCTAACCTAACAAATCGTAACATTACCATACGTAACCGGACACACCCTAACGTGCCGCCAACGCTATTGCTGGTCCCGACAGGGCCAAGCAGAAAATATTAGGCGTGAGTAGATCGCAGAAATCCATAGAATCGCGGTGTACAGCAGAAATCTCGAGTACACACGAACCTAACCCAACAAACATAACCTAACCTGACACAGCCGTACTCAAAATTACGTGCCGCGACCGCAATTGCTGACCTCCCCAGTGCCAGGCAGATTGGAGTAGAGCACAGTAGGGAGCAGAAACCACCGAATAACCGTGTATAACTTGAAAGTCAAAGATATCACAACCAAACTTAACCTAACCAAACGTAACCAAACGTAACGTAACTCAGCCTGACGTGCCTCGACCACTATCGCTGGCATCCCGAGAAACTAGCAGGATGTACTACAGCAATGTAGCGCGCAGAAATCCAACGCATTGCAGTTTATCGCACAAAGGTCATTGGTATCCTAACATAGTCTAAGCAAACGTATCATAACCAAGCATTACCTAACAAATCCTGACGTGCCTGGCCACTATTGCTGGCATCACCATCCCCCAAAATAACATATTAGAGGAGAGCAGAGCGCATTAGTCCTTGGAATGCAGTTTATGGCACAATAGTCAAAGTTATCAAAACCAAACTCAAATTAACGTAACCTAACCGAACGTAGCCTATTCCATCCTAACGTGCCGATACCAGTATTGCTGACATCCCCAGAGCAGAGCGGCATATTGTAGAGCACAGTAGCGCGCAGAGATCCACCGAATAACAGTTTATGACAAGGAAGTCAAAGCTATCCGCACCTAACCCTAACAAACGTAACATAACCAAACGTAACCTAACTCGGCCCACCGTGACGAGTCCACTATTGCTAGCCTCTCCGGAGCCGTGCAGTGCACACTAGAGCACAGTATAGCGAAGATGTCTACCAAATGGCAGTATAGAGCACAAAAGTCAATACATTCCTCTCGTACCAAAACCAAGCGTGATAATCTCAAAGGTAGCATAAACCAAACTAACGGGACTGGACCACTGTTACTCGCCTCCCCAGAGTCGAGCAGAGCGTAGTAGAGCAATGTAGAGAGGAGATATCCAAAGAGAAGCTGCGTACAGCACAAAAGTCAAAGAAATCCTGACCAAACTTGACCTAGCCATACCTTACTGAACGTAGCCTAACTCAGCGTAACGTGTCGAGACCACTATTGCTACTATGCCATATCCACATGGAGCGCACTGGAGTTCAGTATAGCGCAGAAGTCCACCGAATGGCTGTATATCATAAAAATCAAGGACATCTTCTCCTTGCCTAGCCAAACGTATCACATCCATACGTAGCCTAACAAATGATAAAGTGCCGACACGATTATTACTGTCCTTCCAGGGTAGAGCAATGTAGTTTAATAGAGCAATGCAGGTCGTAGAAATCCGACGATGAGCAGTGTATAGTACAAAAGTCGAAGCTTCATTATTCTAATCTGTCCAAAGGTAATAAAACGCAACGTAACAAAATTTAACATAACGTCCCGAGACCACCATCACTGGAATCCCCAGTGCCAAGCAGAATACACTAGCGCACAGTGGAGCGCAGAAAGCCACCAAATAGCAGAGAACAGCACAGACGTCAAAGGTACCCTAACACTGCCAGACCTAACCTGATCTAACCAAACGCTACCTACCTAAACCTAGCGTGCCACGGCCGCCATTGCTGGCCTCCCATGGTTGGGTAAAGTATAGTACAGCAACGATGAGCGCAGAAATCCACCGAGTTACAAAGTATAGCGCAAAAGTCTAAGTTAGCCTATCCTAACCTATCCAAACCTTGACTAGCCAAACGAAATGTAACTCGACCAGACGTGGCACGACCAATATTTCTGGCATCCCCAGGGCCAAGTAGATTATACTAGAGCACAGTAGAGCGCAGAAACTCACCGAACGTCACTGTGAAGCACGAAAGTCAAAGTCACCCTAACAAAGCCTAACCGAACATAACCTTCCCAAACTTTACCTACTTCAACCTATCGTGTTAAGACCGCCATTGCTGGCATCCCCAGAGTCGGGTAGGGTATAGTAGAGCAGCGGCGACTGCAGAAATCTACCGAGTTGTAGTTTATAGCACAAAAGTTTCAGTTACCCTAACCAAACGTAACATTTGGCCTAACCAAGCCAAGCGTAACTTAACACAACCTAGCGCGCCACGACCACTGTTGTTGGCCTCCCGAGAGTGGAGCGGAGAATAGTACTCCAATATACAGCGCAGATATCCGCCGAATAGCATTACATAGCACAAAAGTCAAAGCTACCCTTTCCTAACCTAACCAAACGTAACATAGCCATACACAACCCAATCCAGACTAACGTGCCTACACCAATTTTGCTGGCCGCCCCATCGCCAAGCAGAACATATCGGAGGAGAATGGAGCGCAGAAGTGAATAGGACGGGTGTGTGTAGCAGAACGGTCAAAGCAATCCAGAAACAGCCCATGCTAGTATAGCATAGACAAACGAAACATAACCCAACCAATACAGCCGCGGCCACAATTTCTGTCCTACCCAGAGCAAGGTATATTAGAGTAGGGCTCAGTAGAAGGCAGGATGCCACCAAATATTTGTGCATAGTTTCAAAGACAAAGATACCAATCTTATCCAAACTAAACCTCGCCAAACGTAACGTACCAAAACATTACGTGCTACGACCACTATTTTTGGCATCCCGAAAGTCGAACAGAGTATAGCAGAGCAATGTAGGGCGCAGGGATCCACCGAATACCAGTGTATAGCATAAAAGTAAATGCTATTCTATCCCAGCCATACCAAACGCAACATAACCCTGGCTATAGTGTCGAGACCACTACTGCTGTCCACACAATATCCAAACAGAATATACTAGATCTGAGTAGAGCGCAGAAATCCACGTATAAGGAGCGAAAGACGAATCCATCCTTACCAAACATAACCTAACCTAACCGAGCCAAACGTAACTTATCTCAGCCAAACATGACTTGACCACTCTTGCTGGCTTACCCTGGGACAAGGGGAGGAGAGCAGAGCAATGCAGATAACAGGTACGGACGAATAGCATATAGGACAGTGCTCAGAATAACCCAAACCAAACATAACCAGACCTGACATATCCACACGTAACCCAACACAGCCTAACGTGCCTACCAGAATATTGCTGGCCTCCCCATTGCCAAGCAGAACATATCGGAGGAGAATGGATTGCAGAAGTCAATATAATGGCAGTGTATAGCAGAAGGTCAATGCAATCCAAAAACAACCCACGCAATCGTAACGTAGCCTAACGTAGCCTAACGCAAACTAACGAGGCCCGGCCACAATTTCTGTCCTCTCCAGAGAAAGGAAGGGCATATCAGTGCACAGTGGAGCGGAGAACCCACCGAATATCAGTGTATAGCGCAAAAGTCATAGCTACCGTATCTTAACCTAACAAATCGTGACATAACCAAACGTAAACAAGCTCAACCTGACGTGCCTAGACGACGATTGCAGATATACCCAGAGCCAAGCAGAATATACTAGAGCACAGTAGATCACAGAAATCCGCGGCGTTGCGGTGTAAAGCACATAGCTAAAGATAACCATACCGAACATGAATTAACCTATACCACCCTAACGTTGTCTAACTATGCATAAGGTGCCTAGACCACACATACAGTCTTTCCCAGGTACAAGCAGACAATATTAGAGGAGTGTAGATAGCAGGGATCCATAGAAATGCAGTGTATAGCGGAAAAGTCAATGCTAACCGAACCTAACCCAAATATATGTAGCCAAATCAAACGAAGCCTAACTATACATAAGGAGCCGCAACACTTACTACTGGATGCCGCAAGGCCAAGCAGAATACAGTAGGGCACAGTAGAGCGCAGAAGTCCACCGAATAACAATGTATGGCACAAAAGTAAAAGCTACAATTACAGAACTTAACCTGACCTGACCTATCCAAACGTAACCTAACCAAACATTACGTGCCGCGGACTCTATTATTGGCTACCACAAGGGCAAGCAGAAAATGTTGGGTCGCATTAGAGCACCGAAATCCAACGAATACCAGTGTAAGGCACATAGGTCAAAGCTATCCTATCCTAACCATGCCAAACGTAATGTATACAAACGTAACCTGCCACAACCTTACGTGACGAGGCCTCTATTTCTGCCCTCCTGTGTGCCAAGCAGGATACACTAGAGGAGAGTAAAGCGCAGAAGTCCTCCGAATATCAGTGTATAGCAGAAAAGTCAAAGCTATCCAATCCTAAGCCAAACCAATCGTAAAGTGACCAAACGTAACCTAACTCGGCCTAACATGTCGCGACCGCTATTTCTGGCCCGCCCAGAGCCGTGCTGGTCATAGTAGAGGCGAGTAGTGCTCCGAAATCCATAGCATCGCAGTGCATAGCCGAAAATTCTAAGCTTCGCGAACCTATCCCATACCAACATAACCTTTACAATCGTAGCATAAGTCAACGAAACGTGCCGAGACCACAATTGCTGGCATCCGCGGAGCGTTGCTGAACAGACTAGAGCATAGCGGAGCGCAGTAATCCACCGAATATAAGTATATATCACAAATGTCAAAGCCACCCTGTCCTAACCCAACAAAACGTAACGTAGCCAAGAGTAGCCTAACTTACTGTGACGTGGCGTGACCACTATTGCTGGCCTCCTGAGGGTCAGGCAGAACGTACTGGAGCACAGTAGAGCGCAGAAGTGCAACGAAAGTCAATGTGTTGCAAAAAAGTAGAAGCTATCCCATCCCAGAGTAACAAACATAAATATAGCCAAACGTCACTTAACCCAACCCAAAGTGAGGCGACAATTATTGTTGGCATCCCCAGAGCCGAGCACAAAGTATTAGAGAAGAGAAGAGCGCAAAAATCGATAGGACCACAATATATAGCGGAAAAGTCAAAGCTGCACAAACCTATCCCATATCAACGTAAACTAACCAAACGTAGCATATTTCAACATAACATGCGGCGATCACTATTGCAGGCCTACCCAGGACCAAGCAGAATATATTAGCGCACAGTAGAGGTAGGAAATCCACCGAATAGCGGTGTGTTCACGAAATTCATGGCTTTCATATCCTAACTAAACCTAACCAGATCTAACCGAACGTAACGTATCTGAAGCTAACGTTCCCAGACAACAATTGCCGTCCACCCCAGAGCCACGCAGAGAATATTAGCGCAATGTAGGGCGCAGAAATCCATCGAGTAGCTGGGTACAGCTCAAAAGTCAAAGCTATCCTATCCTAACGTAATAAATCGTAGCATAAACCTACGTATCATGATAAGATCTAACGTGTCGCGACCACTATTGCTTTCCTCGTCAGGACGAAACGGAATGTAGTAGAACTCCGTAGAGTATAGAAATCCACCGCACATCAGTGTATGGTACGAAAGTCAAAGCTATCCTGAGCAAACCTAACACAACCTAACCTAGACAAGAGTAATACATCTCCACCTAACGAGCCGAGACGCCTATTGCTGGCATAACGGAGAGGAGCAGAATATATTAGAGCAGAGTATAGCGCGGAAATCTCTTGAATAGCAGTGCATAGCAGAAGCGTCAAAGCTACCCAAGCATAACACATGCTAACATAACGTAACGAAGCGTAGCACAACTCAATACGTGCCGAGACCGGAATTGCTGGCATCGCCAGAGCGAAGGGCAGCATACTCGAGCACAGTAGAGTACAGAAGTGCACCGAAGGCTGTGTGCAGCTATACAGTCAGAGTTTTACAGTCCTAACATAGCAAATCCTAACATAACCAGACGTAGCATCACTCAACTTAAGGTACCGCGACACACATTGCTGGCTTCCCCAGAGCCGAGCAGGACATATTAGAAGGGAGTAGGGCGCAGAAATCCACGGATTCGAAGTGTATAGCTGAAAAGTCAAAGCTATCCGAACCTAACCCAAACTAATATAACATTGCCAAACCTAGTGTACCGTGACCACCCTTGCTGTACTTGCCAGGGCCATGCAGAATATAGTAGAGCACAGTAGAGCGCAGGAATCTACCGAATAACAGTGTATGGCACGAAAGTCAAAGATATCCTAACTATACCTAGCACAACCTAGCATAACCAGACGAAAACTAACTCACCTTAACGTGCCGAAAATACCATTGTTGACCTCCTTAGAGCCATGCAGAAGATATTAAAGCGCAGTAGAGTCCTGTAATCCACTGAAAGGCAGCGTATATATCAAAACTCGAAGCTATCCTATCCTAACCTGACCAAACGTAAAGTAACCTATCGTAGCCTGACTCAATCAAACGTGGCAGGAACACTATTGCTGGTATCTCCAGGGCCAAGCAGAACATACTAGAGCATAGTAGAGTGCAGAAATTCACAGAAAGTCAGTGTATAGCACAAAGCTCAATGCTAACCTCTCCTAACATAAACAACCGCCATATAGCCAAACGTAACATACGACAAGCTAACGTGCCGCGACCACTCCTGCCGGCGTCCCCAGCGCAGTGCAGCACTTAGTAGAGGAGGGCAACGCTCAGGAGTCCATAGAACAGCAGTATGCAGCAGAGGACTCAAAGCTACTCGAACAAACACATACTGAAATAACATAACCAAACGTAGCATAACTCAACATAACGTGCAGCGATCACTATTGCTGGCCTCGACAGTGCCAAGCAGAAAATAGTAGAGCACAGTAGAGCGCGGATTTCCACCTCATTGCAGTGTACAGCACAAAAGCGGAGATACGCTTACATAACCTGCCCAAGCCGTACATAGCCTAACGTAGCCAATCTCATCATAAGGCACAGAGACTACAAATTCTGGCCTCCCCAGTTCCAAGAAAAAGCCACTAGCGCACAGTAGTGCGCAGAAATGCTTCGGATAGCTGTGTGCAGCAAAATGTCAAAGCAAACCTCTCCTAATATAGCATATCGATGCCAGCAATAGTGGTCGCGTCTCGATAGGAATAGTCAGGTTACGTTTGGCAATGTTACGATTGGTTAGGTTAAAGTAGGCTACCTTTGACTTTTATGCTATACACTACTATTCGCTGGACTTCTTCGCTCCACTGAAGCCTGGCACGTCCTGTTTTAAACCTGGGAGGCCAGCAAGCGACGTCGCGGCACGTCACTCTGAGATAGGTTACATTTGGTTAAGTTATTTTTCCTATGGTTGAATATGGACATCTTTGATGTTTGTGCCACACACTGCTACACTATGGACGATTGCGCTCTACTGTGCTCCGTCTTACCCCGATTTTCTCTTGGGACGCCAGCAATAGTGTTCGCGGCACCTTAGTTTGAGTCGTGTTACTTTTGGTTAGGCTAGGTTTGGCTAGAAGTGGTCGCGTTATCTCTGACTTTTGTTCTGTACAAGGCTATTCGGTGGACCTCTGCAATCTACAGTGCTCTTGTACCTTCTGCTTGGCTCTGGCGGGGCAAGCAATAGTGGGCTCAGCACGTAAGCGTCAGTTATGTTACGTTAGGCCTGGATAGGTTGTGTAATGTTATGGTTGGGAACCTTAGACTTTATGCTATACACTGCAATGCGTTGTGATCCTGCGCCCTAATGTGCTCTAGTATATTCTGCCTGTCCATGTGGAGGCCAGCAATAGTGGTATCGTCTCGTTATGCTGAGTTACGTTGCGTCATGTTATGTTACGTTTGGTTATGTTATGATAGCGTGGGAATGACTTTTGTGCCAAACAACGCTCTTCGGCGGATATCCACGCCCTACTCTGCTCCACAACGTACTGCTTGTCTCTGGGGAGGCCAGCAATAGCGGCCGCGGCACATTATGTTGTGTTAATCTTCGTTCGGATAGGCTATGTTACGTTTGGTTAGGTTAGGATGTGGTAGGTATGACTTTTGCGCTATAAACAGCGCTTCCACGGACAACTGCCTTCTACACTTCTCTAATATGTTCCGCTTGTCTCTGGGGAGGACGGCAATAGTGGACTCGGCCAGTAAGTCTGTGTCAGGCTTCGTTTGGTCACGTTTGGTTGCGTCAGGTTAGATTAGGTTATCTTTGAATGTTGTGCTATACACTGCTATGCGCTGTATTTATGCGCTGTACTGTGTTCTAGTATATTCAGTATGACTCTGTGGATGCCAGCAATAGTGGTCGAGGCACGCTTTGTTGAGTTATGTTACGATCGGGTAGGTTAAGTTTGTTTGGCTTAGGCTAGCGTAGCTTTGACTTTTCCGCTGTACATGGCTCTTCTATAAATTTCTGCGCTATGCTCTTCTCTAGCATGTTCTTCCTGACTCCGGCGAGGCCGGAAATAGTGGTCGCGGAAGGTTAGGTTGAGTTACGTCACGTTCGGTTAGGTTAGGTTTGGTTGTGTTAGGTTAGACTAGCTGCGACTTTTGTGCCGTACGTTGCGATTATATGGATTTCCACGCTCAATTCTCACCTAATACGTTCTGCCAGTCTCTTTGGTCGCCAGCAACGGAGGTCTCGGCACGGTAGGCTTGGTTACGTTACGTTTGGTTATGTTGGGTTTGCTTTGGTTAGGCTAAGGAAGCTGCAACCTTCCTACTATGCTCTGATAGTCTGTTCATTTCGGCGCTATACTCTCCTCTAATACGTTCTGCATGTCTCTGGAGACGTCGGCAGTAGTGGTCGCGACACGTTACGTTAAGTTCTGTTACGTTCGGAAGGTACAGGTTTGTTTTGCTTAGGCTAAGCGTGCTTTGACTTTTCTCCGCTTTGACGCGCTCCGCTTTCCTCGAAAACGTTCTGCTGGGTGCCCGTGAGGCCGGAAACACTGGTCTCTGGTAAGGTTGGGTTAAGTTTGGTTAGGACAGACTTGTCTTTTGTGCTACACACTGCTATTCCATGGATTTCTTCGCACTAGCGTTCTCCATCGCATTCAGCATGCCTTTGCGGACGCCAACAATATCGGTCGCGGCACGTAACGCTGAGTTATGCTACGCATGGATATGTTAGGTTTGGATAGGTTTGGAAAGGATAGCTGCGTCTTTTGTGCTATACACCGCTATTCGGTCAATGCCTGCTCTCTTCATTGCTCTGGTATATTCTGCTTGGCTCTGGGGAGGCCAGCAACAGTGGTCTCGCCACGTTAGATTGAGTTTGATTAGGTTTGGTTATGTTAGGTTAGCTAGGGCTAGGCTGAATAGCTTCGACTTTTCTATTATGCCCCGCTAAGCTATGGATTTTTGCGATCTACCGTCCTCGAATATGTTTTCCATGTCTCTGGGGATGCCAGCAATAGTGGTCACCTCCCTTTACGTTGAGGTAGGTTGCGTTTGGCAACAATAGGTTTGGCTTGGTTTGGTTACTGTAGCTTTGGCTCTTGTGCTATGCAATGCCTTTCGCTGGGTTTCTGTGATCAGTTGTGTTCTTGTATGTTCCTCTTTGTTATGAGGTGTGCAGCAATTCTGGACTCGGCATGTTAGGTTGAGTTAGGCTACGTCGGGCTTTTTTAGGTTAGGTCAGGATAGGTTATTATCTCTTTGATTTTTATGCCATACGCTGCACTGCGGTGGACTTCTGCGCTCTACTGTGCTCTAGTATATACAGCTCGGCTATGGGGTGGCCGGCGGTAGTGGTCTCTGCACGTTAGGTAGAGCTATGTTACTTTAGGCTATGTTACGTTTGCCTATGTTAGGATAGGATAGCCCTGACTTTTGTTCTATACGCTGCCATTCGTTGGATTTCTGCGCTGACGTTGCTCTACTATACTCCTCTCGATTAACGGGTGGCCAGCAATTGTGGTCGCCGGCAGGGTAGGTGAAGTTATGTTAAGTTCGGGTAGGTTAGGTTAGGCTATGTTTGGTTCGGGTAGTTTAGACTTTCATTCCATGAACTGTTATTCGGTGGCTTTCTGCACTCTACTGCGCTCTGCTGTAATTTGCTTGACCCTAGAGAGGCCAGCAATAGAGGTCGCGGCACGTAATGTTGAGTTACGTTACGCTTGGCTATGTTACGCTTGGTTCGTTTAGGATACTATTTGCGCTACACACTTCTATTCGGTGGATTTTTGCATTCCACTGTACTCTAGTATATTCTGCATGTGTCTAGCGTGGCCAGTAATGGTGGTCTCGGCACATTAGTTTGTGTTAGGTTACGTTCGATTATGACTGGTTAGGCTAAGTTTGGCCAGGATAGCTTCGACTTTTGTGCTACATACAGCTACTCGATGGACGGCTGCGCTCTACTGTATTCTAGTACGTTCTGCTTTGCTCCGGGGAGGCCAGCAGTATTGGTCTAGGCACGTTTGGTTTAGTTATGCTACGTTCGGTTTGGCTATGTATGTCAGGTTAGGCTAATATATCAATGACTTTTACCCTATACACTGCAGTGCGGTAGATTTTTGAGCTCTAATGTGCTGTAGTATATTCTGCTTGGCAGTGTGGAGGCCAGAAATAGTGGCCGTCGTACGTAAGGTTGAGCTATGTTACGTGTGGAGATGCTAACTTTGGCTAGATTGGGATATAGTAGCTTTGACTTTTGTGCAATACAGTGCTATACGTTGGATTTCTGCGCTCTACGTGGCTGTACTGCAGTCTGCTTTACTCTGATGAAACCAGCAATAGTGGTCCTTCCACGTTTGTTTGCGTAAGGTTACGTTTGGTTAGGCTAGGTTTGGCTATGTTTGTTAGCATAGCTTACACTTTCGTGATTTACACTGCTTTTCGGCTTATCTTTGCGCACTAATCTGCTCTTCATAATTCTACTTGGCCCTGGGGATGCCAGCAATAGTGGTCGAGGCACGTTATGTTGAGTTACGTTGTGTTCGGAAAGAACAGATTTGTTTGCGTTAGGCTAGAGTAGCTTCGGCTTTTCTGCTGTAAACTGCTTTCTATGAATTTCTGCGCTCTGCTCTCGTTTAATATGTTCTGCTTGGCTCTGTGGTGGCCAGGAAGAGTGGTCGTTTCACGATAGGTTGAGTTTGGTAACGTTTGGATTGGTTAGGTTAGTTTGTGTTGGTATAGGATGGCTTTGACCTTTGTGCCGTACACTGCTGTTCTATGGATTTCTGCGCTCTACTCTCTTCCAATACGTTCTGCTCGGCGCCGCGGAGTCCAGAAGTTGTGGTCGGGGCACGATGGGTTGGGATAGGTTACATTTGGCTTTTTCGGTTATGCTGCATTATGCTATGATAGGTTTGATTTTTTTCCACACAATGCTACTATATTGATTTCTGCGCTCTACTGTGGTCTACCATATTCTGCATATAATTGGGTACGCCAGGCATAGTGGCCGAGGCACGTTAGTTTGGGATGTGCTACGTTTGGTTGGGTAAGGTTAGGACTGGTTTGTTAAGGATAGCACCGGTTTTTGTGCTATGCGCTGCTATTAGGTCGAATTCTGCACTCTACATGGCTGTAGCATACTCCACTCTGCTCTCTCGAGGCCAGTAACAGAGATCTTGGCACGTTAGGTCGAGATTGGCTACGTTCGGTTAGGTTAGGTTCTTTGGGCGTGTGTGGATGTCTCCGACTTTCCGCTGTACACTGCTATTCTATGGATCTCTGCGCTCCGCTCCGCTATAATATCTTCTGCTAGGCCCTTCGGATGTCAGAAATAGTGGTCGCGTCACTTTGGTTCTAGTTATATTACGTTTGACTAGCATAGGTTAGGGTAGCTTTGTCTCTTGTGCTACAGACTTCCATTCTATGGATTTCTGCGCTCTGCGGTGGTCTCCCGTATTCTGAATGTCTCTGGTGACGCCATCAACAGAGGTGCCGATAGTTATGGTGAGATATGTTACGTTCGGTTAGGTTAGGTAACGATAGAATTGGTTAGGATATCTTCTACTTTTGTGCTGTTCACTGTTATTCGGTCGACTTCGGCGCTGTACGTAGCTCTAGTATATTCTGCTTTGCTCAGGGAATGCCAGCAGCAGAGGTCTCGGCACGTTATGTCGAGTTATCTTGCGTTCGGAAAGTACAGGTTAGCACGTGTTAGGATAGTGTGGCTTTGACTTTCGTGCATCCTCCGGTATTCTATGGATTTCTGATATCTACTTTTCTCTATGTTCTGCTCGGCGCCGGGGAGGCCAGAAATTGTGTTCGCTGCACGATATGCTAGGTTACGTTACGTTTGGTCGTCTTAGGCTCGGACAGGTTTGGTTAGGATATATATGACTCTTGTGCTCTGCACTGCTCTTCTATGGATTTCTGCGCTCTAATGCTCTCTATCGTATTCAGCACACCTCTGGGGATGCAAGCAATTGCGGTTGTGGTGCGTTACGTTGAAATGCGTTTCGTTCGGTTAGATTTGGTTTGTTTGTGTTAGGCTCGGACAACTGTCGTCTCTGCAGTACATTGCTATTCTATGCATTCCTACACACTGCTCTCCTCTAATAAGCTCTGATTGGCGCTGGAGAGGCCAGTAACAGTGGTCTCGGCTCGTTATGGCGAGTCATGTTACGTTCGGCTAGGTTGCGTCAGGCTAAGTTAGGTCAGAGTAGCTTTAACTTTTGTGCTGTGTAACGCCATTCGGTGGATTTCTGCGCCCTAGTGTGCTCTGGCTTGTCCTGCTTTGCTCTGGGGAGGGCAGTAATAGCGGTCTCGGCTTGATAGTTTGAGTTGGGCTACATTTGGCTATTTTCTGTTCGTTTGGGTTATGTTTGGGTGACTCTGGCTATTCCGATGTACACTGAGATTCTGTGGACTTCTGCATCCTACTCTCCACAATCGTGTTCTGCTGCGCTCCGTGGATGCCAGCAATAGGCTTTGCGGCACGTCAGGTTGAGTTAGGTTACGTTCGTTTATGTTACGAATGGTTAGGTTCGGAGAGGATTGCTTTGGATATAGTGCTATAGTCAGATATTAGGTGGATTCCTGCGCCATAGAGTGCTCTAATGTATTCAGCTTGGATATAGGAGGGCCAGAAGTAGTAGTCTCTGCACGTTACATTGTGTCAGGTTGCGATCGGTTTTGGTAGGGTCAGGACATATTTGGTCAGGATAGCTTTAACTTTTGTGCTGTGCACTGCTATTCAGTGGATTTCTGCGCCCTACAGCGTTCTTGCACGTCCTGTTTGGCTATGTGAAGGACAACAATAGCGGTCTCGGCTCGTTATGTTGTGTCAGGTTACGTTCGGCTATGTTGGGTTCGGAAATGTTTGGTCAGGGTAGCTTTAACTTTTCTGTTGCACGCTGCTGTTCGTTGGAATTCTGCGCTCTACTGTGCTCTAGTAAGACCTGCTTGGCTCTGGGGTGGGCAAAAATAGCGGTTTCGGCACGTTAGGTTGAGTTACGTTAAGATTGGCTATGCTACGGTTGGTTTGGTTAGGAGTGTATAGCTTTGACTTTAACGCTGTAGTCTGCTATTATGTGGTTTTCTGCGCCCTACTGTGCTCTAATACTTTCAGCTTGGCTCTTGTAATGCCAGCAATAGTGGTCTCGGCACGTTATGTTGTGTCATGTTATGCCCGGTTAGGCTGGGTTAGGCTACGTTTGGTTTGGATAGCCTTATCTTCTGTGCTGTGCACC